>NC_142895.1:11867500-12050000 GCF_054131105.1 Drosophila navojoa | reverse complement strand
TTTTTAGGAATAAAGATAATGAATATGCCAATGAAAACTATAGTTAGAATGCTGGATGGATAGTCAATTTATAATGATAGTATCAATGCTGAGTCAATGACCTTCAATAGTGATTCGAATCTAAGTGGAGTTGATATGGCAAAGGCTCAACAATTTTCCCAAAATAATCGCCATGGTACTAAGACTGATACTGGCATTATCAATAGTAATGGAGCTTGAAATGTGTAGAATATTCGTATTCGAAATTAGCTCGATAGCTGCAAATGAATAACAGTAAAACGAAACAATTGCAGTTCGATTGTGTTCAAAAGTGTCTCTAGATACAGTTGGTTTCAGATACGACCTGAATGGGCTGATTCGTATCTATACTACATACAATATATACTAAGCCTAACTGTGCTCCACGTAGCTAACAAGACAAAGTCGCCGCCGTCGTCGCCAAAAAGAAACAACAACTAAACCAAAGTGAACTGGTTTCTCGTTTCGCTGATATTAGTTTGAGTTTGAGTTGTGTTTTTTTTTTTCTTCGACTCTTTTCCGAAAAGCCATAGCCAAAACGAATTTTGAATGTGGGTGAAGTTGTTAAAAAATGTGGCAAACGCAAGCGCAAACGCAATCGAGGCCAATCGCCCCGCGTCGGCTTCCAGAGCAACGGGTGGGGAGGGGCAGAGCGAACCCTCGGCCTCGCCCTCTGCGGACCTGCCAAGCGCATATTTAGTTATAAACTTGAATTTAGACTCGGCCCAAAATTAGATAGACAGTTCGACTATGGGGCCGCGAAGAAAGACCGAAACGAGCGAGCGACTCGCCGCGAGACAGTTACAAATGTTGTCGCAATTGCTCAAAGAGGAGAGAGAGAGAGAGACAGAGAGAGGGAGGGAGAAAAAAAATAACAAAAATAAACAAAACAACACAAGAATGCGCGCCTTGGGAACGAAACGAGACGATATGGAATGGCATGAAACGGATGAGACCATATTGAACCGAACAAACGGGCCATAAACCATGCGCAGAGCAGCTCCCATTATGTTGACCACTGAGTTGATCTGCTGCGTGCTTCCTGTTATAGATATTACAGCGAGAGTTGGCATTAGCATGTGCCTGGTAAAGTGCATGGTAAATGGCCCAAAGCTTCAATGAACTGCATATTCAGCAGGAGCGGAAAAAACCTCTTGTTATATTCAGACTCGGGCGTAGGCCTGGTAAAGTGCGTGTTAAAGGCTCGATTACTATCTTAAAGAAAAGAGAGATGGACTAAGAAGAAAGTGGAAAAAAGATAGGGAGAGGTAAAGGCAGAACCGAAAGCAGGAGATATAGAGACACAAAAAATCGAGAAAAAGAAGAGGTAACTAGGAACAGGAGTTCTATCTCTTTCTGTCTTTCTCTCTCTCTTTCTCTGTCTCTTTTTCGATACCCGCAAGGAGAAGTAAGGAACCGCAAATAGAATGACAGAGATTCAGCTGTATTGGTAAGTGCCTGGCAAAGTTCATGTTAGGCCTTGAATGATCCCTTAGTACGCATTAAGCATATATACAGGCAGAGTGAGAGAGAGAGAGAGCGGGCGGGGCCTATCTTAGCAGTTACCTGGTAAAGTGCACGGCTTCAACTTGAAGCATTCTTCCGTGTATTTGTAGGGCTTTTGCTGGCCAATCTAATAACTCAGCTTCAACTAATCGTTAGCATTGCCATATATGTGCAACATTTATCCGCTGGCCTGAACTTCCTGGTAAACGATGACTGGCTAATAAGCAGTTGAGCAAATGCAATTAACTTGGGCAACATGTGAAATTATTAAAGAGACACAACTGGGGAAAAACTTAATAATCGAATTGGCAACTCGAACAGAAATGTGAGACAAAACGCGCCCAAAATAGGTAAACACTTGGCAACAACTTGGCTAAATATGTGCCTGCCATAATCTGAGTGAGATCTGGGCAGATCGGACGCCGTGCGGCTAGGTATGGGGGAGTGGGAGATAATCGTGCCAATTGCCGGGTCTCGTCTATTTGGCTATTTGTCCAGTTTTGGGCACAGATCGCTGAGACACAAGCAAAAGCAAAAGCAAAAGCACAAGCAAAAGCATTTCAATGCTTGCCAAGTCAAATACGAGCATATGTAAATATTAATTTTATTAAACAAACGTGACGCGAACTCTTTTTTAAACGTTGACACGACAATTGCAACCCACACACACACACACGCACACACATACACACACATACGCTACTTAGATTAAACAGTGCGCGCTTTTCATATTTGGCTTTTCAATTCACAATATTTATGCCATGCAAAACGGTTGTTTATTGTAACTGTTATAAGCGACACACACACATACATGCGCGGAGTCAGTGTGACATCGTACCGGCCTATGGCTACGTGCAGTCCATCAATGAGACGCATCCAAATGCGTGGGAAACGGCGCCGGCCTTGCTTTGAAGTTTAGCTTGAAAGGCGATTTGTTTTTTTTTTTTTAACTTTTTGCGGAATTTCAAAGGCAACAGCAACTGTGCACACTCATCGCGCGCGCACACACACACACACACACATACATAAATTGCATGGACTCGGGCCAGTGAAAGCTGCTGACAAGTGTGACCCTGCCTAGCGCATTGCGCATTTGACGTTCGTATGCACGCTCACGCACTCACGCACGCAAGCGCACGACCGATTTATGCATGCATGTATATGCAGTGTGACCCTGCTATGTGCAAGCAATTAAAACCAAAACAAATCACAAAATAAACAATCAAGACAAAAGCGCGCTAGAACGTTCGCGGCAAATAAGGCTAAATAACATAATTAATGCAATTAATGAAGCCGAAACATGGTATGTACATATATAAACAGGTATGTATATATAAAAATATATATGTACACATACAATGTGATTAGCTGATATATATTTTTAAAAATAATTGGTGTGCAGTAATAACTGTTTGATTCTTATAGTTTTAGTTTTCAATGGCAAATGTAACACAGACGAAAGCCAATATACAGTGCGCCACTAAAGTCTTCGTATAGCAACAAATTGTTTCTTGAAATCGTAGGGTATGAATTGAATTATTGAAATTAATAATAAATAATATTAATTAATCTAATTAAACTTTAGCTATTGATATTGAGGTGAAGCAATAAGTATTTGTTGTGCATACTGAAATCGAATGTCTAATTCCTTAGCTTAGTTTAGCTGCTACCACTAAAAGCTCATGGGAAGGTAAGCTCTTAACTGTATATATTTAGCATGTCCGCCACCAATATGCCCGCATTTACATTACATTACAGGGCATAACCAAAAACAAATTTACTCATATTTACTTTACTTTTCGCATAGATCCAAGTCAGCATGCCCATGGATCTCTGTACATATGTATGTCTATAGACCCGTTTACACATGGCGAACAGTGTATTCTGAATCATCGGCAGGCAACAACAATTGGCGCATTTCGTAGGCGACGCTCAACGACTTTTGGACTTCCTTTTTTGTGGGGCGGCCGCCACATGATTGTCGCCATTGAGACTGCACGACAACGGCAACGGCAACGGCAACGGCAACGTGACGCATGAGCATGGGGCAGCAATAAAAGCAACAACAACAACAACAACAACGATAACAACTGCAACTGCATCACGCTGACAGCTAGTTGTAGGGGGTGACGCTCTTTAACCTTTAGAAATCGCCTCCACCCCAACCCACCGCATCGCAACGCACCTCTCCCAGAGGCATTGCCTTTGCATTGGTTTTGGTCTATTTTGGACTCGGCGACAAATATAGAGCGCAATCCCTAAGACGAATGACCGTTAATGGAGACATTTGTGTGGCTGCCATGCCGGAGTGTGGGGGGGGGGGGGGGGGGGGGTTTGAGGCTTCAGCTATTTATAGCTCCCACACACTCTCACACACACACACACACATACGTGCAGCTAGCGACGATCTTGATCTTAGGCAGCGGCACATGCCACAAGCAGCGATTCCGCTCCATAACAATGGTCCACAGTGAACAATGGCAACAACAACAACAACAACAACAACAACAACAACAACAGCAGCAGCAGTAGCAACAAAAAGCCAAAACAAAAGCGAATTTTCAGTGGCACAGTGGCGGCCACTTACAAGAACTTTAACACGCCAGAGTTCAAATTAGTCAGCAGACACTCCATAAATCAGACAACGGAAAACAATCATAAAGAGCCGCTGCTCTCTGCTCTCTGGACCTCAGTGGACCACTAATAGCCAGGCAGTCAGCCAGCCAGCCAGCCAGGCAGCCAGCTGGCTTGAACAACTGGACAATCGGGTTGCGTTTGGCCGCCCGCTGCTTGAGAGTGCTCTGGGTCGAGGCATTAGCATACAATTTGTGTGGCAACTTGTTGTTGTCGTGCCATTGACAGCAATAAATAATAAAATTGCATTGCAATGCACTTTGCCAGGCGGATAAATTGCAAGCCACTAAATCGCCAAAGCAATGAATCAGACTGACTTCAGCTGTGGTTAGGATCGATGGAAAGAAAAGCAAATATAAGAATGCCAAGAAGACTGAGAGTTTTTCCATTTCATTTGCAATGAAGATTGCCAAGCAGTTAAATAGTAAAGCTGTTAAATACTAAATCAAAATCTATGCATAATTAAGTACCTTCCTATATTCCAGATTTACTTTGCAATCAACTGTGATGTTCGCCAGGCAACAAGTAAGAAGGATCCTCAATTACTTGACTTTACCAGGCACTTTGCCAGGCGGATAAAATTGCCAAAAGTGTGCAGCGAATAGCAATCGTATGGTAAGCAAAGTAAGATACGAAATTTTGTCACACATCTCGTGTACATTTTTCAGGCAACTTCGAGTGCATACGAGAGTCTTGTAAGCCATGTTTATAGGGTGGCATGGGCATAAAAAATACGCGATAAATAAAAAAAAAAATAGTTGCCATGCTTTAGCGACTGTTTGCTGCTGTTGCTCAGTGTCGTACAAATTGCACCGTTAATAAAGTCCAAATCGGATTGGACACGCCTCGGCCGACGCCTGGCCCCAACTGGAGTCCAAGTGGAGCTCAGCTGTGCGCCCGTTGCGAAGCAGTTGGTCCATTCCGCGTACAGATGCAGTTGGATACTTGATCTGCTGACCAAAAAAAAAAAAAAAAAAAATGCCAAACAATAAATTGGCACTAATGAATTTGATTCATTTCGATTTGCCTTCGGCAATAACTAAATCAACATTTCGGATCTCTATCTCTAGCTCCAGCTCTATCTGTATCTCTGGCTGCATATGTATCTGTATCTCGGCTGACAGTTGTCATAAGGCACAAGTGACCCATATGTGTCAGACGGTAGGCGAAGGCGTGCCAGTCACTGGCGGATAGAAAACCACGTAAGAATATTACCAAAGAGTTTACCCGACTACAAAATACACGCTCATGTCCGTTGGTAGAGCAGATCAAGAGAAATTGCTAATGCCAGTCGCAGAGCTGTCTCACATACCAGCGGAACCAATATACTCGTCTCAGCGGAGCGTGAGCGAGCATTAAAAACATAACCATGTGCATATCTTGATAAATTGTACAAAACTGCGAATTGTAGCTACAAGTTCGTTCGCAAGATCTATCAAATTGAACAAGTCAACAATTTGGAATGTGCCGAAAGCACTACAAAAATATGTCCTTCAAATAGATCAGAAATATAATAATCAATGCAAAATACTTTAATACAAGCTGTACATAAATTAGATTAGTTGGTTTATTAAATTAAATGCGCTCAAGCGGAATATTATATAAACCATGACAATGAGATTTATATAGATGAGAGATATTGATGAAGTAACAGTGGAATATATCATATGTATGGTAATAGTAATATGTGTATATAGTAAATATTAAATCATCTCATATGATATTCTTAGAGTAGTATCGCATAAGCAAGATACGTATTTTTGACCAGATACTTTAATGAACTCTACCATTAACCATTCTCAGCTACTCTAACCTTTCAATGTGAGTATACGAATAACTCGCAGTTTATTTTCCTTTACAGCTAAATTCAGATATGATATGGATGATATATATTCATGTTGAACATTGCGAAATCGATTTTTTCCTCTAAGTAAAACCTAACAAATGAGATAAAAATCAATTGTTCAGTCAGTTGAATACTGATTACAGGGTAACTATGAATTGAGCATGCTTGAGTTCATTAATGCGACCATTCATTCAAGTTTCTCTTATGTAAATATTATCAATAAGATCGATCTTAAAGATCTAAAACATAATGGTTCTAGGAAACTGTTTATGCATGCGAATGAATGGACTTGTATAGAATATTATATGCTTAGCAAACGATATGTTCTAGTTGTAATTCAAATGTACACATGCACACATACATAATATATATACATATATACATATATACTTAGGATCAATGATCAACTGGAATTGCATTGTCCACGTCCACGTCCAGACAGAGCGAGCTGCGAAAAATTTCCCAATAACTTTTTGGCCACTTGGTATGCATGTCAAAGCCAATAAATGTGGAAGGCAAAGACAAGAGCCCAGAGACAAGAGTGGACAGACAAGAGAGGTGGCGTCCAGAGCACTGTCCGGGTCTCAATTAAGAAGCCAACGACCGAAGTTGGACTATTAAATTGAATGGACTCACGAAGTGTTAAGGCCAACAAGTCACGAACGAACAAATGCGATCGACTGATCAGCCGACCGATCAAGAATCACAATTCTCGGCTAATATCAAATGTCCAAATCACATTTTGCTCTCTCTCTCTCTCTCCTTCTCTTTATACATGTATTTATGTTCAGCGACAATTTGTTATGAAAAGATATTGAGCAGTGTTGTACAATGTCGATTACTTTTGAGCTGTCCATAGACGATGTCTAAGATTGCAAACAACTCAATTCTCTCAATTAAATAAGCCATATATAATATTTTATAGCAGCTGACAAAGAATTTCTATTCTATTACAGTTACAAAAGTCCTAATCTATCGATAGCAATAGCATCGATAAGCTATTCTTATCAAAGCTCTATTTCGGATAAAATTTAAACGATTTCGGCTTAGATCTGAGACACAATTCTGAGTTCTGGCTTGCACATAGATTTTTGCTTTATTCATTTATTGGTTCATCGATTTGTCGGCGTTTATTCGATTTGTGGTGCGGAAATCAACTGGCGGCCGGCTAATTGAGCCTCCAGTCGTAACTTTCTTGGACAATACGATAATTGGAACTGGGCAAGCAATGCATTCATTAACTGCCCAGCGTTCGATGCAGTGTGCTCTAATCGTAGCAATTGGGGAGCAGCGACTGCGGCTGCGACTCTGGCTGTGGCATGCTCTTCTATCGGCAATAATTGGCAGTGCGAGTGTTTGGCCAATTAAAAGCAGTCGTCGGCTTTATCAAATTCAATTAGTTGACTCGAGAAATCGTTGACGGCCGGCTGGCCCCAAAAAAATAAATAGAAGATAAACTATGGCACTTAAAAATGAAGACAGAAATTGGAATGGTAACCAGGCCGAAGCATGGATACCCTAGCTGAGAGCAGCTTTACTGTAAATATGTAACTGCATTTGCATCTGTATCTGTATCTGTATCTGCATCTGCATCTGTATCTGTATCTGTATCTGTATCTGTATCTGTATCTGTATCTGTATCTGTATCTGTATCTGTATCTGTATCTGTATCTGTATCTGTATCTGTATCTGTATCTGTATCTGTATCTGTATCTGTATCTGTATCTGTATCTGTATCTGTATCTGTATCTGTATCTGTATCTGTATCTGTATCTGTATCTGTATCTGTATCTGTATCTGTATCTGTATCTGTATCTGTATCTCTGTATCTGTATCTGTATCTGTATCTGTATCTGTATCTGTATCTGTATCTGTATCTGTATCTGTATCTGTATCTGTATCTGTATCTGTATCTGTATCTGTATCTGTATCTGTATCTGTATCTGTATCTGTATCTGTATCTGTATCTGTATCTGTATCTGTATCTGTATCTGTATCTGTATCTGTATCTGTATCTGTATCTGTATCTGTATCTGTATCTGTATCTGTATCTGTATCTGTATCTGTATCTGTATCTGTATCTGTATCTGTATCTGTATCTGTATCTGTATCTGTATCTGTATCTGTATCTGTATCTGTATCTGTATCTGTATCTGTATCTGTATCTGTATCTGTATCTGTATCTGTATCTGTATCTGTATCTGTATCTGTATCTGTATCTGTATCTGTATCTGTATCTGTATCTGTATCTGTATCTGTATCTGTATCTGTATCTGTATCTGTATCTGTATCTGTATCTGTATCTGTATCTGTATCTGTATCTGTATCTGTATCTGTATCTGTATCTGTATCTGTATCTGTATCTGTATCTGTATCTGTATCTGTATCTGTATCTGTATCTGTATCTGTATCTGTATCTGTATCTGTATCTGTATCTGTATCTGTATCTGTATCTGTATCTGTATCTGTATCTGTATCTGTATCTGTATCTGTATCTGTATCTGTATCTGTATCTGTATCTGTATCTGTATCTGTATCTGTATCTGTATCTGTATCTGTATCTGTATCTGTATCTGTATCTGTATCTGTATCTGTATCTGTATCTGTATCTGTATCTGTATCTGTATCTGTATCTGTATCTGTATCTGTATCTGTATCTGTATCTGTATCTGTATCTGTATCTGTATCTGTATCTGTATCTGTATCTGTATCTGTATCTGTATCTGTATCTGTATCTGTATCTGTATCTGTATCTGTATCTGTATCTGTATCTGTATCTGTATCTGTATCTGTATCTGTATCTGTATCTGTATCTGTATCTGTATCTGTATCTGTATCTGTATCTGTATCTGTATCTGTATCTGTATCTGTATCTGTATCTGTATCTGTATCTGTATCTGTATCTGTATCTGTATCTGTATCTGTATCTGTATCTGTATCTGTATCTGTATCTGTATCTGTATCTGTATCTGTATCTGTATCTGTATCTGTATATCTGTATCTGTATCTGTATCTAGATCTGTATCTGTATCTGTATCTGTATTGTATCTTTACTGTAATCTTATTGTACTGTAATCTGTATCTGTATCTGTATCTCTATCTGTATTGTATCGTATCTGTATCTGTATCTGTATCTGTATCTGTATCTGTATCTGTATCTGTATCTGTATCTGTATCTGTATCTGTATCTGTATCTGTATCTGTATCTGTATCTGTATCTGTATCGTTCTGTATCATTGTAATAACTGTATGTTCATTTACTGTACTGTACTGTATCTCAATTGTATTGTATCTCTGTAGCAGTATCTTCTTCCGTAATTATATCTATATGCTCAAATAATATATGTTTCATCTTTATCAATGTGTCTATAGCAATGTTCTTAGGTGTCATTTGACTATGAGCTTAGGAATGTTCCGTCGATCCGCTAACTTTGGCTCGAGTCGCGCGATCTTCAGATCTTCGTCTTCAGTCGATGCTATTCTTCCGTGTTTTAATGTTTTCCTTGCGCTGCTAATGATGATAATCGCTGTGATCTTTGCAGTGAGATAGATTTGTATCTGCGATCTGTCTTTTGTTGGCTAGTTGTGCGTTAATTGCAGCACAGCTGCGGCACATCATAATATATCTGCCAGCCATTAATTAGCCAGATACAAATGTATCTATGTATCTGCTTTTGCACGTGGATCGTTAGACAATTCGCTAATGATCGCCGCTAACGACCTGTCTACGCTAATTGGCAATGCTCAGAACTAAAATGAAGCCCGCCCAGATACAAATGAATATGAATATAAATGTATATGTATATATACGGGAATATACATAGATACATGAGAGTATACTATATAGATGCATGTGTATTTTATATAGATATTTATACACACTCCCGCCTTGATGAAGACATGCAACATATAGATGCTGCTGCTGCTGCTGCTGCTACTGCTGCTGCTCCTGCCTGATTTTTCATTCAAGTAAAACGCATCCACAAGATACAAAGTATCTGCGTTTGCTGCCACGCCGTGTCGTGAGTTTCAATTAAAGTTCCATTAACGCTTCGCGACACACACAATTATCAAAAATTAAATTTATGCTTATGACATTTCCGGCAGCAGCCAACCCCCTTCCCCGGCACGCCCCGTCACGCCCATCCAGACTCCCGCTCATTGCATCTCTTGACATGCAAAATCGAAATGCCACGCTCGTGTCTTTCGGACTGGATAAATAAATAAATATATAGTTATGCATGCAGCTCATTTTGTGTATTTAAAGACAGCCCGTCCGCAGATCAAAGCAACTTTATGATTATATGCTCCACGCATATCCATCACCATATGCAGCTGATATAATTCCCCTCCCCCCCCAACAGCCGTGACACCCTCACTGAGAATACGGCCAAGGAACAGGGCATGATCTAAGGAGTTCGCTCTGTTTCTCTTCTATACCTCCAATAAAGAGACAGACAGAAACTGATTGCTATGGCACCATAAAGTATAACGGCATCTATTGAAAATACCTGCAATACCTTGTATAGGTAGATATAAACTGATTTCTATTCTAATTATTGTGTATATGTATGTATATATAGATGGATATGATCAGGTATTTCCAGACTATATTTTGCATATAAACATATATATATATGTTCATATCGATTTCGATAATAAAATCGATTTATATCGATATAAGCATAGTTTGGCTGCAAGTCTGTGAGACGTTCTGTATGTATGCATGTCTTTGCCATAAAATACCCTGTATAAATATATGTATATCAATATAATATAATATATACCCATTACGAAGACGCTTGAAGAGGTATATATACATATAAATATAATATAATATATACCCCTATATAAGATATGCCAGAGACAAAAATCATTAGGAAGGCGCTTGAAGAGCTCTATCAAAATATGAAATACGCATATGTATAATATATATGCATATGCATAAGAGGTAAATCTATAATATTATTTGATATATTTTCCTATAAATTTTTGCACCTTTTATTACATAAAACAACTATAAACAACAATTTCGATACATCGATATATGCATGTTCACTCTTCTACAGGGCATCTGCTAGTCAGTCATGCACGCGTCTAGAGCACTCTCACTTGTTTCTTTCAGCAAGCAAGCCGCCAACAATGCAGCACAGCGGGAGAGCCCACAAGACGCCGCGTGCCCGATATGAATCTCTGTGGCAGGAATTCAGTCTTGGCGCTGCACTGCACTGCATTCAGTTGGTCTTCGCAGCAGCAGCAGCAACAGCAACAGCAACAACAACAACAGAGACAGCACAGGCAAGACAAATTGTCTACGCGTTGAGGTCTTGGCTATTGGCCTCCAGCGTGACGTCGTCGTCGCTGCACAGAGGCTGGCGCCAGTAGCCGCGGGCAGCGCCACTCGGCTCCACTCAGCGCCCATAATCACAACAAGCATGGCAATGGCACAAACCACACACATGCACACACACACGCACACCCTGGCAATGGGCAGAGGTTTATGGCATGCGCCACGTAACCGAAACCGAAACCAAAACCAAAACAGGCAACGGCAACGCATCGGTAATTAAAAGTGGCATAATGGAATTTGCTGCAGTCAAAAAAATGTGCAAGAGAGAGGGAGAGAGAGAGAGAGAGAGAGAGAGAGAGAGAGAGAGAGAGTGCAAGGCAGATGATGTGCGAGATAGAGAAACAAATTAGCTATAGGCCGGGAAGCACAGGCAACGCATTAAACATATGCACAAATCGATCCAAGTCTGGACTAGGAAATTTGAAAAATTTCCCATAATATCTATATTATAATGATATATAACACTTCAGGTCATCAAATACAAGGAATTCACAAATTGTTAAATCGAAAAGCTTAGTCAAGATTAGCCTTAACTATTAACAATTAACTGTAATTCCATAAATTTTAATACGATACGATAGGCTTAGCTTAACATGAGCTCTAACATGTGCTTTACAAACCTAATGTAACAAAAATATTTTATATTTTATATATTTTCCATTAGCTTACACGGAATCTAATAAAACAACATTGCAAGCTCTACAATAAAGACAAACTACATTGTAAATTTACAAGCAGCTATTTAACATGAGCTTTACAAACTGAAATTCTATTCATTTCATGTTAAATTAATGTTGAGCCATTAAAATTTGTTATTAACAAGCAGGTACTTAACATGAACTTAACTGGCAAATAAAGCAGTCAAGCCTAAGCTTTACTCAGCTCCAATTTGTAATAATCAACTCTCACTGAGCTAATTAAAGTCTAGATGCTGATTGGCTCGCTCAACAGCAGCTGCATCAGAATTCATGCTAAGGATAAAGGCAGACGATAAAGGTTGCTCCAGTTTTGGCATGGCTGGAGCTAAGGGCGACATGCATTAGGGATGCTTCAGCTATTTTAAGTAGAGCCTGGCTGGGGCCCTAGCCGATGGCTTCGATAAGGCTGAGGTTGAATGGCCACAAAAAGAAAAAAACAAAAACCTAGCCATAAACTGGAGCAAGTGAAACAGAAACTTGGCTCTGGCCACTTCACGGGCCCAGGAGCAGGCACATAGTAGAGGAATGCTAACATTTTAAGCACTCACAAAACACATTTGCATTCAGGCACAACGAACGCGGATAACCTCAGCTGCAAACGGTGCCTCTTTAGGTGTATAAGTGCTGCTAAGTGTGTGTGTGTGTGTGTGTGTGTGTGTGTGTGTGTGTGTGTGAGGGAGAGTGTGACTTAGTCCGGAGTTTTGACTCTGGTTAGGTTAATGCCAGGATATGCCCGTACCAAGTAGACAAGCAACTATAGCGTGCGGCAGTGGTGCAGCGGTGCAGTGGTGCATGCCCATCATAAATACAGTTACCAACTGATTGACTGACTGACTGGCCTATAAAGCGCTAGACCCAAATGCATCCGTGAATCGCTTGTGCTTTTAACACCTAAGCAAACAAACATCAATGAAGCGCTGCAGAGGCAAATCTGAATTTTTCTTTTAAGAGCTACGGAGTCGGGAATCTTTGGAGCCCTTAGTCGTAACCGGGAGTCAAAAAAAAAAAAAAAAAAAAAACAAACTCCGAGCAGGTGGCGGCATCATCTGCTTGAAATGTGTGCGCCAGAGCTTTTCACATTTCACATGTTTGTTTATGCATCGGTCGAATGGAACAGCTGCGGGCCATAAAAACCAAATCGAGAATTGTGCAGCAGGCAACGGTGCCCCGTGCGTGTGGCCTCTACCTGGAGCCAGCCAGCCACGCCCACGCAGCACAATAGCTTTGCAGTGGGCGCTAATCAAGCGCTGGCCGGCAGAGTTCAGATTGCTCGAGACAAATGTCAACTGCATGTTAAAACCAAAAACCTGGCAACTCTATAAACGTAACAACTACTCGCTAAATACATACGTATGCATATTGGTCAGGCAGCTGCTGCACTTGGCGCAATCATTAATTGAACATGCAGCGACAAGTTAAAACAGTTTTACTGCTGTTTGAGATCCAATGTCAACGGCATGTTAATTAACAGACGTTTAAATTAACAGCTGCATTAACCGCTAGCTGAGGTACGTGGTAAATTTATATTGAGCTTACCTTGCAGAGCGCCACGCCCGTATCCAGGCGATCCATAAAGTTCTCCGCCCTAATTTCCAGCTCCGGATAGAGGGTACTCAGCCATTCGGCGAGATCCTCCTTCATCGCCTCCAGATACTCTTCACTGGACTTGAATGGCCTGTAAGGCCGCGCCTCGAGCATTGCCATGGCGCTCAAGATTTACTCGATCGTTTTGCCGAATCACTCGATTCTCAATTCGTTCTATTCGTATTTATGTTCGTTTCTCTGCGTCTGCGTTACTCAACACCGTTTCAGCTTGTACGGCGGGGGGAAAATGGGTTTCAATTTGTAGCTAATTGTCGTGCATGGACTTGACACGCTCTTCACTTAGCGTTGGCCCAACACCGGCGAGTCGTGCATTGTCTCGTTCGTTTCGATAAGAGAGTATCGAGATCTCTCACTCCCTCTCTCTCTCGCCCTCTCTCTCTCTCTCTCGTTGTTCTCTCAGTTAAAGCTTTCACTAGGTCTTTCTCAAGTTTTTCAAGTTCTGCAAAGAGAGTCGAAAGAAACGATATCATTAATTAAAAGTCGACATATATTAATCTTATAATAGGTTAAAGCTAATCGGGTGTTTCATTCACACATTCCTCTGGAGTTTGGCATAAATTGTTAATGACGTAGAGTGGAAATTTATTTTAAAGAAAATCAAAATAAAATATTACACTGAAAACATAGTTAAGTGTTTCATTCCAACGTTCCACATAGGAGCAAGAGAGAACATAGCTGAAAATATTTCACAATTTAGTGGCCGACTGTTTCATTCCCACTAGATCTTTAGCCCTGGGGCCATAAAGTGTTTCATTCCAGCATTCCATTTACCAGTATGCATATGAAACAGAAATAAAAAATTAATGAATGCAGATAAACGAATTGCAATTGAAACAATATGTAAGAGCCGTAGCAGTCGAACGCGCAAGAACGTGAATAAATGAATAAATGAGCGAGCGCTAAAAGGCATTTGGCGTGAACATTCTTGTCGAAAGTGAAAAGCGGAACATGCCTGCATAACAACTGAATATAACTAATGAACTCCACGTTCAGGAATCTGATTAAGATATACAAAATAAAGAAATAAATTACAACAAAAAAAAAAAAAAAGAAAAGAAAAAAAAAACCCTCGCACACTCAAGCGAGATCAAGTGGTATCATAAATTTCAATATGTGCATTTCCCATTAAATCTGCATTCCAAATGCATATTTGCTTTTAATGGATTGTCACAATTCGCCAGCTAGCTGCCACATGCAGCAGCAGCAACAGCAGCAGCAATATATTGCCGCCCCCTGCTCACCTGCCCCGCTTTGGCTGGGCCAACCGAATGAATGTGGATTGAGCGAGCGGCGCAAATTTACGACTATGGAACTGCAGCTGACATAATTGTGGGATACAAAACCACAATGGCAACAGCAGCAACAATAAAAGCACCAGCAACAAAATAAACAGCAGCAGCTACATCAATATGAGCAGCAGCAGCACCAGCAGCAACATCAATAGCAAAAGCACGCAGCAGTCGAAGAAGCAGCAACAACAAAAATAACCGTAGCAGCAGCAAAACCAAAGGCACGCTGCATCATCGGCAGAAACAGCAAGAGCAAGAGCAGCAGCAACGGAAACAGCGGCAACAGCAGCAACAACAAGAACAACAGCAGCAATATCTACAGCAGCGAGAGCAGCAGCAACAGCTATAGCACGCAACATTATCAGCAGCGCTGCAGCAGCAATATCATGAAGAACAGCAGCAAGAGGCCACGGCAATAGCAATAACAAAAGCTACAGCAACAACAACAGCAACAGCAGGAGCAGCAGCAGCAACAGCAGGAGCAGCAACAGAAACAGCAACAGCAACAGCTACAGCAAGAGCAGCATCAACAGCTACAGCAACAGCAACAGCAGCAGCAGCAGCAATAGCAACAGGAGCAACAACAGCAACAGCAGCAGCAACAGCAGCATCAACAGCAACAGCAGCAGCAACAGCAGCATCAACAGCAGCAGCAGCAATAGCAGCAACAACAGCAGCAGGAACAGGAACAACAGCAACAGCAGCAACAACAGCAGCAGCAGCAACAATAACAACAGCAGCAGAAGCAACAACAACAACAGCAGCAACATCAGCAGAGGCATCAGTAGGAACTGCAGCAGCAGCAACAGTAGTATCAGCCGTATCAGGAGCAACAGCAATAGCTACAGCAGCAACAGTCAAGCAACAGCAACAGGAGCAACAGCAGCAGGAGTAATAGCAGCAAGAGCATCAACAGCACCATCAGAAACAGCAACAAGAACAACAGCAGCAGCAACAGCAACAGTAACAACATCAGCAGCAACATCAGCAGGAACCGCAGCAACTGCAGCAGCAGTGGCCGCAACTACAATAGCGACAGCAGCAACAGTAAAGCAACAGCAATGTGTAGCAATAGCTGCCGTAACTACGGGAACAACAAGAGCCGAATCAATATCAATATGTGGAATAGCAAAAACACTTGAAACTATGTACAACAGCAACAACAGCAGCAGCAACAATAATGAATAGCAACAGCAGCAATGGAGCAACAGCAACCTCATATAAATAAAATCAATAAATAAGACAGAAAAGTATATATATGTATATTATATATAAAATATATATTACTCTTTGGCGCCAGGTTAATCGCATTGCCAACGGCAACAGCAACAGCAACGGCAACAGCAACAGCAATGGCCACAGCAGCGACTGGAGGAAGGGGCAGGTGTGGCAGGCATGGCATGGCATGGCCTGGCACGGCATGGCTGGCAACAGCTACAACTACATAACATGAGTCGCATCTCGCATGTTCCCTTGACACCGCCCCCTAGCTGAAGCCACTAGCCCCGCCTCACCTGCCCGGCCGGCCGGCCAGCGGGCAGAGCTAATTAGCGGTAAAGCTCAATTGAACTGTGAACTTCAGACAGCGAGCGCGCGAGCTGCAAAAGGTTTGTGGCAGGCGAAGATTAATGTGGCAGCCGCAGCAACGTCAGTCGCTCTCAGTCTCAGTCTCTCGTCCGTTCAAAAGCAAATCCCGAATTAACCAAGGCTAATCCAGCCATAAAACTTATCGCTTATCTATTTATCAAATTGCAGTGGTTGCTGTTGCTGTCGTTGCTGTCGTTGCTGTTGCTGTTGTCGTTGCTGTTGTTGCATAAGCTGTTGCAATTTGCACGAAGCATGCGAATTCAATCATAATGCCGACCTTGCCGCAGCCGTAGAACCCATTGAAGTTCGTGACATCGTTTTGACTACAGTGAACCCTCCGTAAGCTCGATTGTGCGATTTGCGATTTTCTCAATCTTGCTCAATTAATCAAATTATTGAAATATTTATTTGATCGCCTCTCCACAAGTTTTTCTAGCTAACTTAACATATTTCATAATTTCATGTTCGAGATTCCATATTTTATAGCAACCCCAATATGCAACATAATATACCAAATATCATGTATTCTCAGAAAAGTCGTAACTTGATGAAATATGGAAGTCTATGTAGCTTATTCTTTTACATATTATACAAATCTGTTTAACTGTTTATACCATACATCATCATATCGCTTCTATACTATAACTCTTATACATTAAATATCATATATGTATAAGAGATTATACCAATGCTTTAACTCCCGCTCAAAACAAAAATTTCTAGATTTTATACTATAAACTAATCGTCTCATACCACATCTCTTATTCTATATAACAAACATTTATGAATACATAAGGGCGAAATTCTTGTACTCCTGTACCTAATGTCAGGTCCCAAATATCGTACATCAATTCCTCCCAAATCGTAGTTGAGATTTCCTCAGCTTTACACCAATTTTCTCATACTTTCTACTAAATATGCGACATTAGTAAATGGAATTTCCTCTACTTAAAACTCTTAAAACTTTTATGAAATATCGTATGCCTTGTAGCTTACTTCTTGTGCCTCATACCAAAACGTATACCTAAACTCATGCAAAGACAATATACCTCACCTTGCATCGTATACTTTACACTTTATATTATAATCCTTATTGAATAACTGTCAATATGGGTTATTTTATACCGTATACGTGAGGGCCTCCCTATTTAATGATTTTACAACGGATCTCGTATGCAAAGCCTCAACTTTCTTTTCAACAATGACGAACGCAACTTTCTCGCAGGAAAAAACAAAACTCAATTCGAGCCAAAAAATACTAATAATATATTGAGAACCTCGCGGTCGAGCATTTCCGACTACGTAAGATATTCATCCCATATATATTGATAAATCCGTAATGATATCTATAAGTCTGTGATTCTGCCATTCTATGCAACGAATAGACTCGTCTTTCACTTGCTGAACGGGTATACAAAAGAAAGAAAATAACTGAATTCAACAAAAGAAAAAACAATCGCATATGCAATCGCATTTCGGTTTCGGTTTTTGGCTTTTAACTTTTCGTACTCTTTTCTGGTTTAATTTGTTTTTATTTGTATTTGGTTTCTTGCATTTTTTCGCTATTGCCATTTATATAACGTCACAACGTGATCTTAATTAGGCTCCAGCTTTAGCCCGTTTACTTAACTCGCGGCCCGCATTAAAAACAAGCAAAACTTAATACGACGAACAATAAACGAAAGCTAAATATGTGCTATATATACCTATGTATAAGTATATATAAATATATATATGTATATAGATGATGAGGACAACGAAGTTCAGATACACTAGCCCAGCATAGCGACTCATAGAGGATGCTGCGGGTGCTATATGGTATATCAATATGGATTGCGGATCTATCAGGATTTTTTTTATTCATCAATTCCAGTTTGTCCCCTTCAAAGTAATCCTCATTAGATATTATACAGTTGTGTCACGAAAATCCTTCAAAAGGTTTTTATACCCTGAACCCATTGAAAATGGGAAAACAGGGTATAATGGTTTTGTTAAAAGTATGTAACAGGCAGAAGGAGGCGTGGCAGACCCCACAAAGTATATATATTCTTGATCAGGGCGACAAGCTGAGTCGATTTAGCCCTGTCCGTCTGTCTGTCCGTCCGTCCGTCCGTCCGTCCGTCCGTCCGTCCGTCCGTCCGTCCGTCCGTCCGTATGTATGAACGCGTCGATCTCAGAAGATATAAGAGCTAGAGACTTAAACTTTTTTTTAAAATGTCCGTACATATCACGCGCTTATCGAGTTTATCACTAAAAAACGATAACTCATTCCGATACTTTTTTATCGATAAAAAACCTTATCGAAGATCACTTAAAAAATTATATCTCCTACATCTTTCAAGCTAGAGTCTCCAAATTTAAAATGTATATAAAGATATATTTTATACAATTTCGGTTTTTGTTAAAATTTACCCCCCACCCCTAAATCCACCCCCTCACCCTCATCTTTGTAAAAGTCGTATATCAAATACTAGAGACTTGAGCTTCGGTATACACATACATTTATACATTATGATTACGTTCTGAAAGTTTCATTACGATCGTACGTCTAGAAATTAAATTATTCAACAAATAAGTTGTCATTATATTGCCAACACTGCAGCGCAACCCAAGCGCAATCGCCTGTATATGTGAGTGTGTGTATATGCGTTTCTTTGTTTGTATGCGTGTGTGTGTGTGTGTGTGTGTGCGTGTGTGTTTGCTAATTATTATTGAAATATCAGTTGCTTGTAGGGTTCAGGGGATCTCGTAGTCGAGCTGTCTCGACTAGAGCTTTCTCACTTGTTTCTTGTGAGCTTGTTCGACTCCTTCTTCTATGATATCAAAGTTTTAGTATGGAAAACTCTTAGCTAATCCATAATATAAAGTTTAATCTGTCTGTTCTCTCTATCACTTTATAACATATAGTCTAATTTGAGAAGTATCTCGATTAATCTATGTATGCTATATATTCTATTCCATAATTCAACTTTATTTTCCTTTCTTACTTCAATGAGCACAAAAGTGAGATTTAGAATGGGTTTCAGTTAAGTGTGGAGCTAAACGGGTCACAATCGAGTCAACGAGTCATCGAGTCTGCAGGTCTTACACAATGGAGCTGCAGATAGTATTTAATGGCGTTACGTGGGTTTTTCTTTTGCTGAATATTGCTTAATTAGCGCTCATTGATTGGTCGGCTAGGTGGGCAGATTAACCATTTGGCGTAAGTTAGTTATTTGTTGTTGGCGTTTTGTGCAACATTTGATTGGAAATTGTAGCAAAACAATGCGCCGCGGGGCATTCGAGTCTTTTTGGGTGGTACAATGTGATGAGCTCTCGCATTGGGGGTTGTGTAAATTTGCGTAGCTCAATCGAACGTTCGATCGATCGATCGAATGAATGAATGAATGAATGAATGATTGTGCGTGTATATAGTATACACACACACACATATATATATATATATATATATCAACATTGATCAATCGTATCGATCAAATGGTTCCGACTGCCACGCCCCCCCATCGAGTTCGATTGAATGGAATATGCAAATTTGCGCATATTAATATTGATTTGCATGTATTTCGCTTTGTTCGCCTCTTTCTCCGGCTACTCAAATTCCATTTGGATTTCGAGTCTCGAGTCTCGAATTTCGAATTTGCGTATATCTTCTCTGTTTCATTTGTTGTTTAAATGATTAGCGGTATTTTTGAAAGTGAATTTTAATTAAAAAATCCCAAATTGTGCATAGGATGCACCCATCACACAATCGCAATCGCCATCGCCATAGCAATTCACATGCTTATAAGGTCACTCGACAGTTAACCGTCCCAAAAAAAAAACCACTAAGTACGAGTGTGAAAGTCAATAGTAACTGACTAGTAAATACCCTGAGCATGAACTGACAGACTTGAAATAGTTTCCATTGTAATATTTCAATCTCTATTTGCCTAGGCTAGTCATTCGATATTCTATAGATTCGAACTTTTGAAAGTTTCAACTAGTTTTATCTTGTCGGAATTCGCATTACTTGTAAAACAAAAGTCTTTTGATCCATCGAAAGCGGAGAGTCAAAGATTATGGAAAACAAATATATATTGAATGGGCTTAAAAGAATCTGATTTATTCGGCTGCTTTACTACCCTACAGGACTTCGACGTATTACATTCGCTTCAATCCTGACTCAACGTGTTGACTAGAGTTCTACTATCAACTGCAAACTATTACAGCAATCGATATACCCTGTTTTAGCAGCGGCTACGAGTTAAGGGTATTAAAACTTGTCTGGTAATTGAATTTCGTTTGTTTTTTCTTTCTTTTGTTTTTACCATTTTTTGGCAAATCGCAATTTGAATTTGTCTTACGGATTTCGAAATTCGCAATTTTAGCCACTTCAACTTCGACTTGTGCATAGAAGAATCGATTCATTGGCTAACCAAGTTTAACTTTCTTTCGTAAGCGGCAGTTGCTCAGATTATATAGTATGTCATCCTTATACTATATGTATATTATTGTATTATTGTATGTATTTGTATACCCTTAACCCATTTTCAATGGGTAATCAGGGTATCAAAGTTTTGTTAAGAATCTGTAACAGGCATAAGGAGGCGTGGCAGACACCACAAAATCAAGACAACGAGCTGAGTCGATTCAGCCCTGACCGTCTGACTGTCTGTCCGTCCATCCGTATGTATGAGCGCGTCGATCCCAGAAGATATAAGAGCCAGAGGCTTGCAATTTTTTTCCTAGATCCATGTATATCACGCGCATATCGAGTTTTTCTCTAAAAATCGATAACTACTCCCGATATTATATACCCGGAGTGCAGAACATTACATAACGAAAATACTATGAATCACAGAAAAATCAATTGTAAATTTAAAGCCTTCAGTAAGTATCGATTAATATCGATACTTTGCAAGAGTGGTGCCTATCGATTGTTATCGATAATAATGATGAGTGCTAAAAAGATAAGCTCGTAATGTCAAAGGCAAAACTATTCATAATTTCAGATCTCTAGACTTTATTCCGCTTGCTGGTTAGCAATACATCCAAACGGATATATGTAGATCTCTTCCGATATTTTGAATTGATACGATATGTCACGCTAAAATGAAATGAAATTGCATCTCGATTCGTACTCAGTAAACGATATCTAAGCAATTGCTCTAATAGATTTGTTAGGTTTTCAATTTCGATTTCAATTTCCATTTGCAGAGCTCATGTTTTGTTTTCGCGTGTGTGTGTGTGTGTGTGTGTGTGAGTGTTTCTCTGTTTATGATAGTCTCTGTTTACAGTTTGGTAACAATTTATTGAACGGTTTTTTCTTTTCTTTTCATTATCACTCGAATCGCGTCGAGTCGCTGATAGCTGTTTCTGCTTCTCTCCTTGCTTTACGAAATTGGTGGTGTGCATGGACGAGTGGCTCTCCGTCAGTGGCTCGCTGTCTGTGGATAGGTGCTTCAGCATGCCGTTAAGTGTGAATTGCCAAATGACAGCCAAAAGTGCAACAATGCTAACAACACTAACAACAACAACAAAAGGCACTTACGAGCACTGCTTGAAAAAAAAAAAAAAACAAAATTGTAACAGCAAGCGAACTATAAAAAAAATCATAATTGTTGACGCTTTCAATTAACAATTGCCGTTTGATAAATGAGACAGCTTGTTGCAATGCCTTACTATATAGTTAATTGCTGTTGCTGTTGTTGTTGTTGTTGCTGTTGTTGATGTTGTTGGGTCACACACTCACTCACTCACAGTTGCTTTCGTTGTTGCTCAATAGCTAACGGCATTGCGGGCGTTGTTAGCTCATGTGAACTTGATCTCACCTCCTGCCAGCAGCAGCAGCAACGAAAGGGCACAACGAGCACTTCTAGGGCGCTTCAGCTGGCTGGCCATCGATCGATAACGATAGCCATATCGATTGTGATACTGCTGTCAGTCCATCTCCTGCTCGCCACCATCGCCGTGTGCCACATGTGGCATGCATTTGTAGCGTTTGTTGCACTTCGCAGCTGTCACATTTCAGTGTCGAGGTTTCTTTCATTTGTTGTTGTTGTTGTTTTTGTTGTTGTTGCTTCTTCTTCTTCTTCAGCATTCATCTATAGATTGCAACGTTTGAAGTTGCGCTGCAGGCGATGCGGCAAATGGGGCAGACGACAACCAGGGACCATGATTTTGACAGAGCTCTTCTCCATATGCACATAGATGCATATACATATATTTATATTCATGTGTGTATGTGTGTGCGTGTGTGTGCGGGATTCAATGCTACAACAGCCGTACTCAAGTGCAAGAGTTATTTTCACAAGTTATTATCTATCCATTTATCCATTGAGCCAACAGCCCAACAGGCACTTCACATGCAACAGCTCAACACCCTATATAGACCCAACAGCACCACCCCAACCCCTCCCCTCCGGCCGTCTGCAAACACCCTTTGACAGCGAGCCCCTCGCCTCCGACAAGGCCCAACAACATTGTCTGGCATTTAAAGCCCTGTGATGGATGCGTTCGCAGCGCGTTGCGGCTGTTGCTCATTTCGTATACCCTGCAAAAGGGGGCCCATCCGAACTGGGCCATGCCCAATCACGAAAGAGCTGGGCAATGGTTGTAGTCTAGCATAGATGGATGGCAGGCAACCTCTGTCTGTCTAGATTTTGATTAATTGCTCTATTTATCTAGATTAAATCTATATTTTTGGGTGAACTTTTGGTATATCGATATAGATAACAGACATGTATATAGATATTATATAGACAGTACATACATTTACAATATTGTCAGGTATATATAATACATTTGAAGAAGAAATTATCTGGAGAATATGTACATATATGTTTATGATCTAGTATATGGCTAGATTAGATCTAGATCTATCTAGTATAAATAAATAAGATCAATTCCCAACCACCTCAATTCAACGAGGTCCGTTCTCAAGTACTAAAGATAGATATAGATAGACAATATAGGTATATACGTATAGATATATGTATATATATAGCTTCCCATATAAAGCTATATCTAAATGATTTCTAATATTAATCGATATGTAAATGTAGAAGCTCTTTAGAAATGTTTCTCAAGATTTAGAGAGAAAAGAGTTTCATATAGATAAATTCTACCATTGACACTTTACAGGGTATTTGCTAGTTGAGCTGAAGCTGACTTTTGTAGCCTTTTCTCATATTTTCTTTGCATCGGCTTAGCTGCACTCGCACTCCCTCTCTCCATCACTTTCTCTCTCTGTCCCTCTCGCTCTGTCGCTCCTTCGCCGACTCTCTGTCTCTCTCCTTCGTTCCGTGTGTGTGTGGCTTTTGTTCATGCTGCATTTCCATATGTGGAGCAATGGCATTGTCATCGCCAACGTCATCATCATCGTCGTCACGATGACTGTCATCGTCATCATCATCATCATTGTTGCCATAAATGTCCCCACTTGATTTTTCTTCATTTTGTTTTTTTTTTTTTAGGGTAAATGCACTGAACGCGCCCAGTCAGGGAAAATCAATAGAGAGCCACATCCATCCACAGCGGCCAAGCGGCGCCGTCTCAGACAAAGGATTCCGACTAGCCGCCACTTGCCCCGCCCAACCACCCACCGTCTCACTGGCTGCAGCTCCTTTTCCGGGCAGGCATTGGTCATTGGCCATGAGCCACATTGAGTCAGCAGCTAATAACCGTAGCTGGTAGGGGGCGGGGGCGGGGGCGGGTGAGGTGTCGCTGAGTAACAGGACGACGACCTTGGCTAAGAACTAAGAACTACAATCGAGGGCGCTGGTGGGCGTGGTTGTGTCACACAGCACACAGTGTGTGTGGCACGCAACAATCAGACTCATTCACAGACTATATATATATATATATATGTATATGCATTTATATACATATGTATGCCCCAAGCTGTGCCCAAAATTCGATTTTAACCTTGTTTGTCGCTTCGTTTTTTTTTGTTTTCTGTAAACAAACCAAACTGAAATAAAAACTCAGTTGGGCAATACGAAACTTGAGAACAACAACAATTCGCAGACATGTGTGTGTGTGTGTGCAACAACAACAACAGACAGCGACAAGTTAAGAATTCGAAACAAGAAACGCAACTTAAGCTGCGTAGGTTTCTTAAGTAACTTCAAATGTTTTGATTAGACTTTAAATGACAACAACAACATTAACAACAACAACAACAGAAAAGCTGTGAATGCCAAGTGGCAGACCAACTCGAACTCGCAGTCGAACTCACGAGTCGAAGTCCAAACACACAAAGTCGAAACTCGAACTCGAACTCGATGTCGAAGTCGAAGTCGAAGTCGAACTCATTTGCGCAGTCGCAGCCACTGCCCGTTGAGTGTGGGTTGCCTCAACTTCGGGCGAAGAGACAGACAGAGAGAGAGAGAGACGGAGAAGAGAGAGAGATGGTAAGAATGGAGCATCGAGACATATGGTGACAAGGAGACAAGAGATCTGAGAACTGCGCACAACCAAACCAAAATTATAAACAACTGCCGCCGTCTTGTTTGTTTCATTCTTCAAGAAGAAACCGAACAATATTTGCTCTAACCCAAAGCCAATGATACACTGTAAACAATTTCCAACTGACAATGAATGATGACACCTGAAGCTGTATCTGTATCTGTATATCTGTATCTATCTGTATCTGTATCTGTATCTGTATCTGTATCTGTATCTGTATCTGTATCTGTATCTGTATCTGTATCTGTATCTGTATCTGTATCTGTATCTGTATCTGTATCTGTATCTGTATCTGTATCTGTATCTGTATCTGTATCTGTATCTGTATCTGTATCTGTATGTATCTGTATCTGTATCTGTATCTGTATCTGTATCTGTATCTGTATCTGTATCTGTATCTGTATCTGTATCTGTATCTGTATCTGTATCTGTATCTGTATCTGTATCTGTATCTGTATCTGTATCTGTATCTGTATCTGTATCTGTATCTGTATCTGTATCTGTATCTGTATCTGTATCTGTATCTGTATCTGTATCTGTATCTGTATCTGTATCTGTATCTGTATCTGTATCTGTATCTGTATCTGTATCTGTATCTGTATCTGTATCTGTATCTGTATCTGTATCTGTATCTGTATCTGTATCTGTATCTGTATCTGTATCTGTATCTGTATCTGTATCTGTATCTGTATCTGTATCTGTATCTGTATCTGTATCTGTATCTGTATCTGTATCTGTATCTGTATCTGTATCTGTATCTGTATCTGTATCTGTATCTGTATCTGTATCTGTATCTGTATCTGTATCTGTATCTGTATCTGTATCTGTATCTGTATCTGTATCTGTATCTGTATCTGTATCTGTATCTGTATCTGTATCTGTATCTGTATCTGTATCTGTATCTGTATCTGTATCTGTATCTGTATCTGTATCTGTATCTGTATCTGTATCTGTATCTGTATCTGTATCTGTATCTGTATCTGTATCTGTATCTGTATCTGTATCTGTATCTGTATCTGTATCTGTATCTGTATCTGTATCTGTATCTGTATCTGTATCTGTATCTGTATCTGTATCTGTATCTGTATCTGTATCTGTATCTGTATCTGTATCTGTATCTGTATCTGTATCTGTATCTGTATCTGTATCTGTATCTGTATCTGTATCTGTATCTGTATCTGTATCTGTATCTGTATCTGTATCTGTATCTGTATCTGTATCTGTATCTGTATCTGTATCTGTATCTGTATCTGTATCTGTATCTGTATCTGTATCTGTATCTGTATCTGTATCTGTATCTGTATCTGTATCTGTATCTGTATCTGTATCTGTATCTGTATCTGTATCTGTATCTGTATCTGTATCTGTATCTGTATCTGTATCTGTATCTGTATCTGTATCTGTATCTGTATCTGTATCTGTATCTGTATCTGTATCTGTATCTGTATCTGTATCTGTATCTGTATCTGTATCTGTATCTGTATCTGTATCTGTATCTGTATCTGTATCTGTATCTGTATCTGTATCTGTATCTGTATCTGTATCTGTATCTGTATCTGTATCTGTATCTGTATCTGTATCTGTATCTGTATCTGTATCTGTATCTGTATCTGTATCTGTATCTGTATCTGTATCTGTATCTGTATCTGTATCTGTATCTGTATCTGTATCTGTATCTGTATCTGTATCTGTATCTGTATCTGTATCTGTATCTGTATCTGTATCTGTATCTGTATCTGTATCTGTATCTGTATCTGTATCTGTATCTGTATCTGTATCTGTATCTGTATCTGTATCTGTATCTGTATCTGTATCTGTATCTGTATCTGTATCTGTATCTGTATCTGTATCTGTATCTGTATCTGTATCTGTATCTGTATCTGTATCTGTATCTGTATCTGTATCTGTATCTGTATCTGTATCTGTATCTGTATCTGTATCTGTATCTGTATCTGTATCTGTATCTGTATCTGTATCTGTATCTGTATCTGTATCTGTATCTGTATCTGTATCTGTATCTGTATCTGTATCTGTATCTGTATCTGTATCTGTATCTGTATCTGTATCTGTATCTGTATCTGTATCTGTATCTGTATCTGTATCTGTATCTGTATCTGTATCTGTATCTGTATCTGTATCTGTATCTGTATCTGTATCTGTATCTGTATCTGTATCTGTATCTGTATCTGTATCTGTATCTGTATCTGTATCTGTATCTGTATCTGTATCTGTATCTGTATCTGTATCTGTATCTGTATCTGTATCTGTATCTGTATCTGTATCTGTATCTGTATCTGTATCTGTATCTGTATCTGTATCTGTATCTGTATCTGTATCTGTATCTGTATCTGTATCTGTATCTGTATCTGTATCTGTATCTGTATCTGTATCTGTATCTGTATCTGTATCTGTATCTGTATCTGTATCTGTATCTGTATCTGTATCTGTATCTGTATCTGTATCTGTATCTGTATCTGTATCTGTATCTGTATCTGTATCTGTATCTGTATCTGTATCTGTATCTGTATCTGTATCTGTATCTGTATCTGTATCTGTATCTGTATCTGTATCTGTATCTGTATCTGTATCTGTATCTGTATCTGTATCTGTATCTGTATCTGTATCTGTATCTGTATCTGTATCTGTATCTGTATCTGTATCTGTATCTGTATCTGTATCTGTATCTGTATCTGTATCTGTATCTGTATCTGTATCTGTATCTGTATCTGTATCTGTATCTGTATCTGTATCTGTATCTGTATCTGTATCTGTATCTGTATCTGTATCTGTATCTGTATCTGTATCTGTATCTGTATCTGTATCTGTATCTGTATCTGTATCTGTATCTGTATCTGTATCTGTATCTGTATCTGTATCTGTATCTGTATCTGTATCTGTATCTGTATCTGTATCTGTATCTGTATCTGTATCTGTATCTGTATCTGTATCTGTATCTGTATCTGTATCTGTATCTGTATCTGTATCTGTATCTGTATCTGTATCTGTATCTGTATCTGTATCTGTATCTGTATCTGTATCTGTATCTGTATCTGTATCTGTATCTGTATCTGTATCTGTATCTGTATCTGTATCTGTATCTGTATCTGTATCTGTATCTGTATCTGTATCTGTATCTGTATCTGTATCTGTATCTGTATCTGTATCTGTATCTGTATCTGTATCTGTATCTGTATCTGTATCTGTATCTGTATCTGTATCTGTATCTGTATCTGTATCTGTATCTGTATCTGTATCTGTATCTGTATCTGTATCTGTATCTGTATCTGTATCTGTATCTGTATCTGTATCTGTATCTGTATCTGTATCTGTATCTGTATCTGTATCTGTATCTGTATCTGTATCTGTATCTGTATCTGTATCTGTATCTGTATCTGTATCTGTATCTGTATCTGTATCTGTATCTGTATCTGTATCTGTATCTGTATCTGTATCTGTATCTGTATCTGTATCTGTATCTGTATCTGTATCTGTATCTGTATCTGTATCTGTATCTGTATCTGTATCTGTATCTGTATCTGTATCTGTATCTGTATCTGTATCTGTATCTGTATCTGTATCTGTATCTGTATCTGTATCTGTATCTGTATCTGTATCTGTATCTGTATCTGTATCTGTATCTGTATCTGTATCTGTATCTGTATCTGTATCTGTATCTGTATCTGTATCTGTATCTGTATCTGTATCTGTATCTGTATCTGTATCTGTATCTGTATCTGTATCTGTATCTGTATCTGTATCTGTATCTGTATCTGTATATGTATATGTATCTGTATCTGTATCTTCTATGTGTATCTGTATCTTCTATCTGTATCTGTATCTTCTATCTGTATCTGTATCTTCTATCTGTATCTGTATTTTCTATCTGTATCTGTATCTTCTATCTGCATCTGTATCTTCTATCTGTATCTGTATCTGCATGTGTTTCATACATCTCCATCTGCATATGTATCTGAGTCTTTTGGCTGTATATACGTACGTCTCTTAGCTGTATTTGTATCTGCGTCTGTCTCGACTCTCTGTAACTGTCATTCGCGTTATCCGCGTGATAAATAATCGACTCGCTGCTTGGGTGGCAGCACTGATGTCTGGCAAAACTTGCCGTAGCCTTTTCAGAAATAAAATACATGCATGTAGACTAAGCCGAATAGCGAATACTCTCAAAGGACTTTAAAGTCCTTAACCATCTGGATAGTGTCGTAAGTAAATAAGTCGCAAATGTTAAATATTCATTTCAGACACCTTGATAATCCCCAGCTTGCTTCTATGATGAACATTGAATAAGATTGGCTTAGAAAATACTCCCAGCTTATGCATAGACTATATAGACGACTCTTTCAATGCTATTCAGATATATGTATGTACATACATACACATATAGTTTGCTAGCATATCTGTATCTACAATCGCACAAGTCGGCTTATAGACGGTACATCTTTGCTCAACAAGTTTCGATTGCCTTGCTTAGGGTATGCGAAAACAAATGCAGCTTTTTGTAGGAGTTGTTAATGTTGTTCTAAATGCTGTTGTTGTTGTTGTTGTTGCTGTTGTTGTTGCTGTTGTTGTTGTTGTTGTTGCTGTTGGCGTTTCTAACTTCTTGAAGTGGCTTTCATTAAGCATAAGCGAACGTGTAAGTGCGGACTTGACCAAAAGATAAACGAGCTTCAAGGCGGCAAACTCAAGAGTTGCTTTTGTGTTATTGTTGTTGTTGTTGTTGCTGTTGTTGGTGCATTTGTTGTTATTGCTGTTGCCGTTCTGAGCCGTATTGGCTGGAACTTGTTGTTGTTGCTGTTGTTGTCGCTGTTGCTGTTGGCCGTCTCGCTCGGTCGCAGCTGCGCATCTCAAACATTGTTTCTGTAGATGAAGCTGAAGTTGACTCTGCTGCTGTGGCTCTTGCTGTATCTTTGTATCTGTATCTTGAGCCGTTGAGACCCGCACTTGACCTTGAACTTGTACAGGTTTACTTTTGTTTTCTTTGGCCGTTTGGCCGTCGTTGGCCGCTCTTCAACTCTTGTGCGTTGCCTTTCTTTCGCTTTTATTTTGTATTTTTTTGTCGTTTTCAAGCTACGTTTATTTTTTTTGTGCTTTCTGTTGTGCGCGCGAACCTAATCAGGCTTAATGCCGTTGCCGTTGCCGTTGCCGTTGCCACTTTATCGAAGCGGGCAGGATTATGACCGGAGCCCCGGACAAACGAGACAAAAAAAAGTAAGAAAGCTCTAGTCCAGACTGCTCGACTACGAAATCCCCTGAACCCTTCGAAGAATTGATATTTCACAATAATTCTTCGCGTCTTTCAGCTTACTCAAGAAACACACACTCTCTTTTCATATCGTTCAAAGCACAAGTCTATAGTGTTTGAAATACTCCTATTAAATTACAAGAAAAGTCTAAATTACATAAAATACTTATTAGACTACATTTAAGATTTGGAAGCAAATTTCAAGTTTCTAGCTCTTATATCTTCTGAGATCGACGCGTTCATACATACGGACGGACTCAGCTTGTCGCCCCGATCAAGAATATATATGTATACTTTGTGGGTTCTGTCAGGCCTTCTTCTGCCTGTTACATACTCTTAACAAAATCATAATACCCTGATTTCCCATCTTCAATGGGTTTAGAGGATAAAAAAAAAACCCGAAGCCGAAGCAGAACGCGCTGAGACGAAACGTTTCCAAGAATCCTTTTTACAGCTTTCAACTTATGCAGAAAAACCCATTCGATACGTACTTTTAATTTATATATGCAAAGATTTATGCGATTTATGAAAATGCCAGACACACACACACACACACACACACACACCTATGAGGCATTTGTATCTTTGCTCAATCTGAATTCTCGAAACGCATTCCGATTGCTGCTCCATTCTCCATTCTTGAGAAAAACAAACTATATTTAGCCTTGGTCTTTCAGTCGGAACTGAATCTGAATCTAATCGCCCATTTGAATCCTCGAATTCCTTTGGATTTGCATATTTTCTTCGTAGAATTCGAGCCAACGAAAATGTCTATTTAAAACACTCTCGGAGGCCAAATGCATCTACCTCAGCCAGCCGCGCGGTGAGCCTTAGCCACAAATGGGTTTTCAGAGCGCAACCAAAACATGATATTAGTATAAATGGGCTAGTGTTACGGCAGTGCTGGAAATGCCAAAAGAATGCATGCACATATGTATGTATATGGATGGGATGCACACTTGCCACACGCGAAGCGTGACAATTTTCCCCTCAGCGAGTACGCCTTGGGCAGAGAGACTAGTATCTTTGGTAGCTCGAAGCTCAGCTGATAGATGGCTGACGATGAGATAGATGGATGAGAGCAAGAGATGAGATTCAGATAAGATCTAACTGCAGGGCCACTGGCCAGACCTAGGCCAAGTCTGAATTGGATTTGTGGCACTGAGCCCCTGCCAAAGCAATTTCAAGTGCAGACACCGATGCAGATGCAGATACAGATGCAGATACAGATGCAGATACAGATGCAGATACAGATAGATCTTTGACAAATGACAAGGCAAAGTGTGTAACTGGAACCAGGTCCAGAGCTGTGACACAATTGCCTCACATATTGTATGACAGCTAGAGCAGTGCATCAAAGTGCCCGACTAATAGATACCCTGTGCAACAGTAATTATCAATGCTGCAGGATGTTGTACTACTCATTATATTACATCTGTCGTGCAAAACAGGAACTCAGGCTCTTAAGCTCTACGACTCGCATTCTTTAAATCGATATTTATCGGTATCGAAGATCTCAACTTGCCTTTGCCAGCTAATATACCATCTCTCTAGCATTTGCAGTGCGTATCACAACAGCAGCTTAGACAAGAACCAACTAAGACAACTGTAACAATAATAATATGAAACATAGAAGAAAGATAAATAGACATCAAGAGTGTGACAGAGACAGAGACAGCGACAGCGACTGAAGATTGAGCTTGTGTTTTGAGATCCAAGATCCGAGACTTGAGACTAGCGACTTGAGTCTGGACATGGACATGAACATAATTGGCATTTTGTTGCATTATCCACAGATCTGTTGCTCAGCTGAGCGCTGCATCAGGTGAGAGTTATGCGCTGTTGTTAATTAACCATTTACGGCCTGATTGCAGCGACAGAGACAAGCCAAACAAAACTGACACAAAGATCAACAAACAGACAGACAAGCGAACAGCCGGACAAACGGACAAGTGGACAGCCATTAGAGAGAAGTGTAACGAGGCCTGTTTGTATTTATGTACATATACATATGTATCTCACTCTAAGGTGTCGCACAGGCAGGCCATGGAGATGCCTTAAAGGCTCAAAGTCAAATGCTTAACCCCAGGAGTTGAGTATAAAGATAAATATGTATATTATTTAAGCTTTGCCTAATCGATACTAAGCGAGTCGATAACATGCCAGCTATCGATAAATAATAATAGAGATATATATATAATAGCAGTAAATTATAGTTTAGTGTTATTGATTCTCGATGTTTCTGGATCAACAAGACAACCGATTAATCGATATCAGCAATTAGCTATCGATGTCCTTGGAAAATTGATATTAATATTGGACGAGTCGATAATACGCCAGTTATCGAGCAATAAAGCTAAAGATAAACTTAACATTGGAGTAAATTTGCATTTAGTGGTAGAAGATTCATCGATAACCACATCTAAGTATCCGCCGCAAAATCTTTAGACTTTACCTAGACTCCTAGGTTCGATCAAAGATTTGGTGTGAAAAAGTTTTCATAGCCTATCGATAAACGATTAATCGATCAATTGGATTAACTAAAGGAGATCAAATTGATCTTTCAGCTATTTGCATTGAGCTGCACTCGAAACCCATTCAAAACGTATTAACCAAGTGTTGAAAATAATTCGATAAGTTGTAAGAATGGAAATCGATAAATTCATAAGAAATTCCCTGATTTCACTACTTACATTCCTTGTGATCGTTACAAAAAGAAAACGAATGACACATATGTATATATATTTCTATATGTCTCTGTCTTTGTCTTTGTACAATACAGTGCAACACGCACGATCAATCCATTCGATGTATGGATATCAACCGGAAAACTAACTCGCTCGACTGCAGCTCGAAAGTGCGGCACGACTTTTGTCTTCTTCGTTTTTGCATAGGGCAAAGAAGGGCGGGCGGGTCCCAATCACGATACACATTTCAACAGGCATACGTGTGTGTGTGTGTTTAGTCGTAAATATATCTGAATAAGTACATTAACAGTTGGCAACGAAACGGGTCAATCAACTGCCCAACTGCGTTGGGTGCGCACATTTCATCGCTGCCCGCCGGCCCCCCCGTCGTCTGCACCAACTGTCGAAAAAGCAAAAGAAACAAAACCCGGTTGGTTGGCTTCCCCCTAGCCAGCCGGCTGTAGCTGCCCACCGGTTGGCCAAGTAGATAGCACGCACGTGATCTGCAGGCCGAGCACACACAGCGGCGAGCGCACCAAATCTGAATGAAGAATTTATGAATGGAGTTGCCACAATGCGTGAGCGAATTGAGTCGTGAGTGTGCGTGCGTGTGCGTGTGTGTGTATGAGTGTGAGTTGAGTGAATTGCGTGTGCTTGGCATGCTGGAGGATTAATACGGCTAGCCTAGCTATAGCTAGCATGCACTAGGCGCAATCTACGACACAAAGATACAAATGTATCTTTGTATACCCATTGAAAATGAGAAATCAGGGTATAATGGGTTTATTGAAATGTATGTAACAGGCAGCAGGAGGCATGGCAGATCGATATATATATTCTTGATCAGGGCGACGAGCTGATGGCTGATATAGCTCTGTTCGTTTGTCCGTATGTATGAACGCGACGATCTCAGAAGATAGAAGAGCTAGAGACTTGAAATTCGATTTGTTGAAATGTCCGTATATATAGCGCGCATATTAAGTTTATCGCAAATCCATCGACAAGAAAAGTTGTTAAGCAATTCGATTTTCAAGATATGTATGTTTATTGAAATATCAATTGCTCGAAGGTTGCAGGGAATCTCGTAGTCGAGCAGGCTCGACCAGAGCTAGCTTACTTGTTGATTTTAGCCTGCGCACGTGCTGCAGCAGGCGCATCGCAAAACATTTATCGTTTATCGCAACAATCGCACAATAACACAATTTGCCAACTCTCTCTCTCTCTCCCTTTCTCTCTCTCTCTTTCTGTCTCTGTCTCTCTCTCTCTCTCTCTCTCTCTCTCTCTCTAGCTGTCTATTTATGTGCGGCATGCGAAATGGCTTTGCACTCTGTGGCATGCATATATATTGTTGCAAGCAAAGGTTGGCTACTGTGCAAACTGCATCCGCAGTGGGATTTTTCTATAGATGTATCTGTAGCTGCAGCTGTATCTATATATATATTACTATATATATGTATATGTATATGTATATATGTGACTGTATCTGTATCTGCTTTGGCACGCATGTCTCGAGCTGCGACGCTCTGACGCATTGTCTGAGCGTGGCTCAACAACTTGAAATTGTGGCATAAACACGTTCTACGATTTCCGGCATGAGTGTTGGCGTTGTTGTTGTTGTTGTTGTTGCTGCTGTTGTTTGTTAGTTTCATTGATCATCATCATTATGCGCACTAATGCGGCTCATTGCTATCTGTCTCAGCCCTCACCCCCCACTCCTCACCCCTCAGCCCGCATCCCTCACTGGCTGACAGGTAACAACAACCCCAATTTGACCTCTTGACCTAATTGTAAACGTTTTGATCTCTCTACCATGATCGACACTTGCACTCGCACGCCGTTGCAGCTAATGAATAACACTCTGAAGCAACACTTGCCAAAATAGCATGATTTACGAGCTCTTACAATGGAAGATGGAAGCCACAACACTCGCACTTCATTCAGGTAAGACTTGGCAGACGTCAAAATCTCTATAAATTGAACACTCTATTTACAAAAACTGAAACAGGTAAAGCCCCATCAGTTCGTGAAAAAAGTGTGCAAAAGTTGTGTTGAGTTGAGAAACTCTAAGTATTGAAAATTACTATAAAAGCTCTATATAATATCGGAATTTCTTGTAAAAGACTGTAGATTATATTGTATTATCTAAAATTATTGCATAGAATCTCTACATCAGATCTATATATACAACATGTATGAAATTATTGCAAAAGATTTTTAATGCATTTCATACAACATTTTCGGACTTATAGTTCATACACGACAAAAAATCCCTTAAGCTGCGATACTTGATTTGATATAAACACTTTTCCATATAGGGAAGCTCTCTATGATATATACAAACGAGCATTACTTTAAATATTTGAACATCAGGAAGTGTTTAGAAGCTATTTGCCTCAAGATATATGCATCTTTCTATTCTCGATTTCAGCAAGGAATCTATGCCAAAGATAAATGAAACAATTTCAGGAATCTTCATCGAGGCCATATATTAGCAGCATTCGAACAGGAAATTGTAGCACTGCTCGTTTAAAGTTTGATTAAATGTTATTTATAGTTTATGGCGAAAAAAACAAAAAAAAAACACAACCAAATAGAAGTGTATTCCCACAGTGAAGCAATATATTTATAAATAACTGTTTAGCCTTGCCAAAGTGTCAAATTTTAAAGGTCTTTTACCCGCCGACATATGCTTGAGTCATTGATATATTTGTGTTGCTCTAGAACAATCAATTGGTGAGCGCGACTTTATTTAGGGGCTACACAATTCGATTAGTGAAAAGAAAGGGAAATACCGAGGGAGACAGAGAGGGAGAGAGACAGAGAGAGAGGGCAAGATAGTGCCAAAGATTGGGTAAACTCTGAGCCAGGGCCCACAATCTAACTGCAAGATCTCAAACAGTGCGACCTTAGGCGACACAAACCGAGTCGAACAAGTGGTTCGCGCGCTCAACTGATCGTGAATTAAATAAAATAAATAAATAAAAAAAATAAAAAAAAAAAATTACTTTCGATTTTAGTGGGAATCGTTTTAGTAATTAATTTATGACTCTTGAGGGCAATTACATTTTGAGGGCATTTTTGTTTTCTTTGAGCTGAAAGAAAGGGCCCAGCGCAGCGGCGATCAAGTTTCAAGATCGTGCCAACTATTGGAGGACGCAATCATCTTCAATCATTAGCCAAAGACCAGAGCATATATAACATCATTTGTGATAATGATCGAGCAATCAAAAAAACAGCCGGCCAATTGCCAATGGCCAATGGCCAATGACCAATGGCCAATAGCATGTCAAATGATCTGGCCAAATGGCCTAGACAGCGCCTAGTTGACGATAGCCCAAAAAAAGAAGAAAAACAAAAACAAATAGAAAACAAAATTAAAAACTTGAAAACCCAAAACAAAGCCAAAGACCCTAGCGCACGCACTTCATTTGATTTAGGGGTCTTGGACGCGAGAAAAAAAAAAAGTGTCCCACGAGAGGCCCACATAAAACATAATCAACATAATAAACATGCCAACGGCATTATAATGAACTTGTGCTTGAAACACGAAAGCGAACAACATACGAACATCAAACAAATTCACAACCAATTTCAATACCAATTCCAATCCCAATTCCAATTCCAATTCCGATTCCAAATCGAAGCCCAGCAGGCCAACGACATGGCACTAGCAATTAAAATCGCTTTTCGAGGGCTTTTCGATGTAATGTAACACGCATAGAAAGTTTAATTTCTGTTTTTTTTTTTTTTTTGCCTTTGTCGTTGGTCAATTCGAAATTCATTTGTTGCATAAGATTCTGTACATCAACCTGCTGGAGCTTAAAGTCTCGGCTAAAGAAAATCAAGAGAAGAGAACTCAACAGCTATGTAAAACTCATTTAGATATTTTATGGTTCTACGAGGTTGCCTAATTTTTTATTCGCTCCATCTAGCTTGCTATGATCAGTTGATATTCAATCGATCATATATATTACATATATTTAATAGAAGATCCTAATCTAAAGTTGTGTTCTAGAGATTTCAGTCGATCTCAAGCTGAGAATAGATTGTTCTTTGCCCGTTTATCAAGATCCAAGAAGCATATAACAAAAACTAGTGAATTTACTATGTATATTGAAATACGTTTGTAACGGTAATCGATAACACACTCGATTTATTATCGATATCATTCAAGGAATTGATTGGTTGGCTATATATATTGAAATAAGATTGTAATGATAATCGATAACACACTCGATTTGTTATCGATATCATACAGTGAATTGATTGTTTGGCTATATATATTGAAATTCGTTTGTAACGGTAATCGATAACACACTCGATTTGTTATCGATCTCATTCAGTGATTTTATTGTTTGGCCATATATATTGAAATACGTTTGTAACGATAATCGATAACACACTCGACTTGTTATCGATATCACACAGTGAATCGATTGTTTGGCTTAGTTTCCCGGCATGTATCGTTATCAATAACTTTATCGCTTGCCATTTCCGCAAACTCTTTGAACATTCGCATGCACAACGCGTCGATCCAGAGGCTGTTTGCTATATTTGCCAACGCCCAACGATCGCTGCATTAAAGCGCGATGTTATCTATATATATGTATATGTATGTATATGCAAATATGCAAATATATATATATGTACATTATATACCATATTGTTCCGTCATATTTCATTGGCAATTGCCGCGATCGCCCTGCTGACAGGAGAGTTGACAGCTAATAGGCAACGTCGTCGCCACTGCCAAGCGCCAATTGCAGAGAGAGAGAGAGAGAGTGAGAGAGAGAAAGAGAGAGCTGAAAGGGAGGCTGGTTAAATATTGATGATAATACAAGTTGAAAATATCGCAGAGACCCAAGTGAGCCGATTAATTGCCGGCAACGGCGCATGCATAGATAAATATTAATATGAATAGAGTCTATTCCACCCCAACAAGCGAAACACACACTCACACAAACACACACACACACACTCATACACTCACTCGCTGCTTGTAACGAATGAGGCAAAGCCCAAACGAATTGCGCAGCGATAAATTACAAAGGAATTCGTAACGCCCAACGGTCAAAAAATTGAGGCGTAACGAGGCGCTAAGCTAAACCGTTTCTGAGCAAGTACCGTAAACTCGATTATAATCGGCAATAAGAATCTATCTATATTAGTTGATGTCGCCATGTGTAAGTGGGATTTGCATTGATTTATTTTGAATAGTTCGCCTGAAGTGTATATATGGGAAGAGACGACGGTAAGTGCCCGAACTGCAATATCTAACCCATTGTATCTCACTGTGTGTCTTTCTCTATATATATATACATATATATCTAGCTCTTTTTATGTAAATCTCTCTCTCTCTCTCTCTCTCAATTTAGTCAACTGTCTTTCTCTTTCGTTCTTGCCTTTATATCTTTGTCTATGTTTCCTTTTCGCTGTCTATCTTTCTGCTATTCTAGCTGAACTTCCAGCTAACTGACATTCTCTTCTATGGAATAGCCTCCTCAATCGAGTGAGTTCTCTATATATATCTCCCTCTTCACTCTGTCTATTTATATATATACATAAATATCTCCACCTATCTATCTTTGATTCTGTCTTTCATTTCTCATTCTCTTACACTCTCTTCTCTTTCTCTCTCTCTCTCTCTTTTTGTATATGTCCCAAAGAGATTATGTCTCCCTGTCTCATTCTCTATTATATTTCGTCCTCTTTGTGCTTATCTGTCTTGTATCTCTATCATACTCCTCTTGATTCTCTCTTTTCTCTCTCTCTCTCTCTCTCTCTCACTCTTTCTCTGATATTGTTATCTCTCGCTTTCTCTCATATTCTCTCTCTCTCTCTCTATCTCTGTCTCTGTCTCTCTCTGTCTCTGTCTTTGCAAAATAAAGATATTCAAGACAATTTTCCATTATTCCCGTCGGTTGCTCCCCACTTCACTGCCTAATCTCTCCCCCTCATACTCCCAGCTCCAATACTCCGCACTATAGAGCTCTTGCATACATACTATATATTATTCACTTAGTCGCTTTGCGCTGTGCGAAATTATTTATGCAAATTGTATGCGCAAAAGCGAAAAGTAAATAAAAATGTTTGCATTTATATTGATAACAACATAAATGAGTGTCTGTCTATGTGTGTGTGTGTGTGTGTGTGTGTGCGTGTGCATGCATGTGTGTGAGTGCTTAATGCACTTTAAGTTTTTGCATTTGCAACTTGAAACGAATCGAGTCGAGCTCTGGCGCTGGCGCTGGCGCAGGCGCTGGGGGCGTCCACAGCGAACGGGGGCGTTGTCGTCGGCATTAGTCAAAGGCATTTGGCTACCGATTTGTTTTACTTGCAACTTCGACATTGGCGGCAATTGTTGTTGTTGTTGTTGTTGCTGTTGTTGTCGTTCTTGAGCTGCGCATGCGCAAAAGCCAAGTCGACGACGACGACGACGACGACGCCGCACCGCCACCAACATCTATCGAAATTGTGTATCTTACGGCCCGACGCATAGTTGGATAGTTGGTGCAACTAATGAGGCTGCCACAGCTACATGCTACATGCCACACCGCATGCCGCATGCCGCATGCCACTTGGCTGGGGCAGCCAACATGTGTCAGCATAATTAAACAAATCTACACACATGACCATTAACCGATATACGCATACATACCTATATATATAAGGTAAGTATATATAATATATATATATACATATGTATATATAAGGTATGAACCACCAACAGACTTTACCGATTAACCAGATTGTCGACCCGTTGATTTCGCATACCCTGCAAATGCAATGAGTGCATGCATAAAACGCATACGCATATGAAAGACCAAAACTATCGATATATATCGATATTGAAGCACTAGGCACACACTTCTTTCATCACTTTCAATGAGCAATAAGTAAGCCATATATAGCATTATAAAACATATAAACATATCGATATATATCGATATGTTCGATTATTATCACTTTTAGTACATTTCAAAGAGCTAGAAAGCACAAATGAAAACCTTTCAATAAACACACCCTACGTTTCTATGGATTCTACTATATCTCGATATATCTCGATTTTAAACGCAGCACCCATAACAGCAATCGATATTTAATTTCAACATCTAGTTTACTTCAGATACATATGTCTGAAAGTGTTGGCAGATACAAGCTCAAATATTGGTCCAGATTGATAGCTATCGAACTATCGATATATCGATATTTGACAAATATCTACCGCATTTACAATTGTCAACTCTAGCAATGGCATTTTCAACGGTTCCATCTTCGACTGGTATGCATGCAGGGTATCTGCTCGTCGGGCATTTGCAAGCCGATGTTGATTTGTTGTTGTTCGCTTGTTAATTAATGCAAAGGCAATACGAAAACAACAAATAAAAAACGCACCACGACAAGTTTCAGTCACTAAATTAAACTTTTCAAATGATTTAAGCCAAATGCCACTTTGCATTCAGGGCCATCGACTTGGCCACACACGCACACACAAACGGACAGACAGAGAGAGAGCGAGAGAGAGAGCGAGAGAGAGAGAGAGAGAGAGAGAGAGACATGTGAGCTGCAGACATGGAAATGGGCGTCTGGGCCCAGATATATCTGTAGCTGTAGCTGTAGCTGTAGCTGTATCTGTATCTGCGTCTCGCTGCTGCGATGCCTTGACAAGTCAATTTTAGTTTTGTCTCTAACGGTAACAAGCTGTTGACAGAGCCAGCCAAACGATGGATGGGGAGCCAAGGGGATGCAGCACGTACATATGTGTCTGCTGCAGTTGCAGATGTTTAAATAATCTTTTAGACATCATTGACTGCCCGCCTAGAAGCCCAAACTCAATCAACGGGCGGTCCATCTCAAGAACTGCAGCTGTAGAGCAGCAAAACTCTAATTTAATGAGCCCCGAGATCTCTGAATCTACCAAACATGGATGATTGATGCATTTAATGATAGAATATAGAATATAGAATATAGAATATAGAATATAGAATATAGAATATAGAATATAGAATATAGAATATAGAATATAGAATATAGAATATAGAATATAGAATATAGAATATAGAATATAGAATATAGAATATAGAATATAGAATATAGTATTATCACTTTTAATAATATATATGCATATAGAACTTAACTGAACAAGTTCAGATACAGAATCCCAGCTTCTGCTTGAACTAGATCAGCTTTATGAACAGCTTTATAAAACTCGTCTGTTCAGTAAAGTTTACTATATTTCAGATAACACTAAAGAGATTATACAAATGAACAAATTTAGAGCAACAAGCAAGTCTATATACTAGAATGAGTTTGACCAAGAAATACCCTAACTGTATTTACTATGAAGGCTTTACTTGCATCAACACAATTTTGGTTTTGATGAATCAATTTGTATGCATTTCAGGTAAATTGATCAATGGTCAATCATTGTGATTTTAATACTACTAGCAACATCTGAGTAGACCTAGATCTTACGACTGTTGAGATTGACGCATTCAACGAACTGTATAAGCTATGCCTTGTGCTAGCTGCGTGCTACTTAAATGGACAATATCCGGCGACTGAAACTATACGTTCTGGATATTACAATGAGAGACAGAGAGAGAGAGAGAGAGAGAGAGAGAGCGAGAGAGAGACAGAGAGAGAGAGAGAGGAAAAGGGGTCTATTAAACACCCCAGAACTCGGGCATTGCGAGCTTAAATAAAATAAATGCAATCGCAAATTGGAATTGAAAATTGTAAACGTAATTGAAATTACGAAGGCCATTGCAATGCGACACTAAGACTAACTACGCAAAAACGGGTCGCTCGCACGCACACTTCAGTGGATGCTGGGGTGACAACACGTGAGTCTCTGCGCCCTGGTGGAAAACCAATAAACTGCATGCTCATCTGGCAGCCAGCATCAAATGGGATATACACTTTTTCCACTGAAATGATTTTCACCAAATTTTCCGCCCTTTTTCACAGACCTGCCGGCGATTTTGGGGTTGGCCATAAAGCTGTCACCTTTTAACAAAGTTTTCGCCACAAATGCGTTGAAGATTTTTACAGACGCTGCCCAAACATGGGCTCAACATGTCTTACATTAGAAACACATTTATACCCATGACAATTGACCAAATGGAATGCAGGGTATATGTGAGCAGGCATCTTAGGTAAAGAAACTTGAATACCGATTTCTGTTGTAAATCGACATATATATCGATGTAGTCTTGTACATAAATGCCTTAATGTACATTTTCATCGATAATAATCGATAACACTCATTAAATATATATCGATAATAGAACAATTTAATAAATATATATAAAACTAATAGCCTAAAATCATACAGAATTGATTAAATGTTAATATATCGATTATTATCGATACAAAGACTGGTATTTGTCGTATTTTTAATAGTTTAAAGAAGGTTCATCGATTCAAGCCCGTCACAGTTGAAATCATTTGATCGATCATTCCGTTTTTAATGCCTTTTCGATATTTATCGAAGCGTCAAGGAAGTTAATACAAGTGTATTACTGAGAACTAAAAGAGAGTTTCACTTAGCAGCAATTCCAAGGGAATCTGTCAGCCTGGCATACCCGAATGAAGAGCTTTTGTTTTCCGTTTCGTTTCGTGAAAAATCATAAAAACGAAAGCAAAGAATTTTCTTCTTTTTTTTTTTGACGGTGCTGAAAGGTAATAAATAAGCGCTAGATGCGCACACGTGTGCTGTTAATCCAACGCACCCCAGTCTGCAGGCTGCAGCATGCACTCGACTCCCCACACCCCCCATTCCACTGCCCCAACACTTTCCCTGCCTTTGCCACATCGAATGAATGGCGAATGCCCCCGCAAGCGATCCACAGCAGCAGCAGCAGCCACGCATGGTACGACGCGTCGTTCCAATTAACGGCACAGCAAAAAAGAGCCGAAAGACGTAGCAGCAACAGAAAGAACCCGAGCCAGAACTGAAAAGAACCATATCGGAACAGAGCAGAGCAGAGCGGATCCAACCCGACCATACCATATCGTAGCATACCATATCTTAACATACCATGCCATAATCAGGCCCTACCGCACCATGCAGCCGAAGGAAAGTGAAAGAGTCGGTTGGAAATCCCAACAAAAGATGAAAGCAACAGGATGGAGGGGGTGGACGGGCTTAGGGGCAGCTACAGCTGCAGATACTTCATCTCTCTCTCTACCTCTCTCTATACATATATATATAAGGTATGCAGACACACACACACTTACAGCAAATGCGTGCTTTGTATTGCAAAATTTACACAAGAAAATGTTTAGTGGGGGTACCACAATTTTAGGGGTAGCAACACACTCCGAGAGAGGGAGAGAGGAAGAGCTAGAGGATGGCTTCATAGAGTCGAGAGGTCCCTGACAGCAATTGACATTCCGTTGGCCGCATTACGTCTTCAATTAGGGGTTCGTTGCGAGTCAAAACAAATGCAATTTCCATTACGAACCAGAGCAATTCAAAACACTTCACCAACTCCAGCCAAAGGCGAACGCCAATGAGGGGAGACCACCAATACTGGAAAGGATGGAGCACTAAAGTACTTCCAGCAGTAAATTTACAGCATGTTCACATTGATTTGTATGCGCGGCATGATCTTTGGAATAGAATAACGTTGCCTCAACATGACAAAGCAAATAAATATTGTCATACAATCGGTTCAAAGACCTCGTGTAAGCTCTCTAGCAAATATTTACTCTCTTTGCTTTCATACTACTATTTGAGCTGGACTAACAAAGTGATCTTTGCTGATCTTTCAACTACTAAGTTTTCAGTGTATTCAACTAGTCACTTCATGTTTGAATGCGTTCAGAGCCGCTTTGACTAAGCGATCTCTTAAGATATCTTTCCAGATACCATCACTGACTGATCATGATCTGCCCTAATTACATTTAGGCATGTAGCCACGATCGTTGTCCTAGTTTAGACTGCATGTACTCCACAATCAACTTAGCCTAATTTGTAGCCGATCTCGTGGCACTCAATTACGGGCAAATGCATTGGCCTAGCCCATAGCTGGAGTGCCTCAACAAGCACGAAGACTGAGACGACGTGTGACGATTGACGATTGATGATCGAGAGTTTAGATGGAGTCTATTCAAGTGGAGTCTGTTTATGAATAGTGCAAGAATCACGCCCTTAAACACACGCAGAGATGCTGTTCGATCTGGGTGTGGGATCTACAAATTGGGCTGGGCCGGGTAGCCTTGACCCAAATCGTTATGTGCTGAAAGCGTGCTAATTGCTAAAAACAAGAGAAAAAGGAACGAAAGAAATCACATTTCAACGATCGCTAACCCTCTCCACAAGAGCTATTAGTGTAAACATAATAAAAACAAAACAATGCCAGAGACCAGACAACTCTATGGCCGTTCCCAAAGATTGGGTAAGCCGAAAGCACGTCTACAATATATAGGTATAGCTACTATATGCTAATGTGCGTATACCCCAAGAGATATTCGTTGATATTTATGTGCTTGAGGTGCATGAAAGGTGAGAAAAGTTGAACTCAATAAACAGACCAGAGACAAAAACACTTTTTTACCATTCGCTTTTTCTTCTTCTGCTCTCGCTCTCTCCCTATTGTTGCGTCTATTGGGTGTTACCATATGGATAAATGCACGTAGAGAGAGAGAAACTGAGTGTGAGCGAGTGTAGAAGTATATGGTCTGACTTACCACATACGTTAGATAAGATAAGAATGAAGCCATGCGGCATTACTATTGACATTCGGTTCAAATACCAATTGTTGTTTGCCTTGTGGCTTGATTGATACGACCAAAATGATTAGTTATTGGATATATGGGCTAACCGGCTATCTATCTATCAATGCTACCTACCACGCACTGTCACACACATGGAGAAAACAATACACCCGACAAAATGAACTCTCAGCCCCATAGACTTTACATAACTGTGATCTATTTGCACTTAACATATGCTATGTTAACAGCAGCTGTTAATATTTAACATTTTTCATATTTATATTTATATTCCAAGAAACTTTAACTCTAGTAGAGCACCAATCTCATTCATATTTGTAGATAATATGTCTATCTCAGCAATATGTCTAGAGTTTTCCATACCTAAACATATGATGTAATAACTTCCAAGTTTGCCCTACTTCTTCAAGCAAAACAACTTCTAGAAATTCAAAGTTTCAAAATGCTTTGATTAGAATTTTCATCATATCAAATAACCGTATAAAATAAAATTAATATTTCATAGACTTCAAGTGAAAACAAACAAAACCGTTAAAAACTTTTAATTGTGATATTTTATAACAGATTCGCTTACGTTTTTGTAAAATAGAAAGTGGGCTAAAAAAAATACAGTCAATCGATCGCCTTCTATGCAAATCTCATTTGCAGCCCTTTTCCATTCCAATTATATATCGGGGTACTAAAAAGAGGCCCATAAATGCCTAAATGAAATGCTCTATCTACACACATATCGCGCATATGCAAATCTGCTCAATTAAGAGTGTCTGAAACAGTGGGCAAAATTCAAACTAATTGCAAAAAAAAAATAAAAAAATAAAATAAAATAAATAAATTCAATGAAACAGCGCAAATAAGGTTAATAATTTAATCAACTTTATTAGTATTAATTTAACTCTATTACATTTTTAGTATTTTCGTATTTTCATTTAGGTATTAAATTAAACAAGATTTTACCATTAAATTGTTTGCTTTGCTCCCATTGTATAACATTGCGTTCCGTTTGGCTACCGTATTGAAGACGCCCAGTCGACACATTAAAACTACCCATAAAAACTGCCCAAAGTGGGCGTGGCACACGTTAGGCAGCCGCACGCTTCGACTTTTATGGGCCCATCATAAGAAATGTGGAAAACAACAACAACAACAAGAAGCGAAGGCAACGAAAAAGAAGAAGAAGAAGCAACAAGACCTGTCCATGTTGGCCCATAAGAAAGGCATCAAGTAATATAACCACACAAACAAAGCGTGGGAGAAGGAGACGCCACATCCTTAAAGGATTATCAATCGAGTTCCAGCTAGTAAATCCGCTAGGGAATTGAAATTCAATTATGTACGCAGGTAATTCTCACAAATTGAAGCCATCTATTGATGGATTAGTTTGGCTGGAATTCAGGCTATGCGAGACTCTAGGGGACAAGTCATTGCAATCGGGTGTAACCGACTGCTGATGATGACGCAGCTCCATAGATATGGATAGGACTATGGCCAGATAGAGGAAGTATATCTATGTATGTATATCTAAAGTTTTACGGTCAGAGAACGAGCATCGGCATGCTAATATACCCTTTGCTATTCAAATGTAAGACTTTGTCTAGAGCCTTTTATGCGTTCTTGAGTTTCGAACAAGATCTCATTTTGTTGGTCATCTCAGTTTATTGTTGTTGTTGTTGTTGTTGTTGTAGCTGTCAGGGTTGCACTTGACATTCAAAAGATGCCGGAAAATTGGCGCAAAACTATGAAAAATGAATGCGAACAGGCACAACAATAAGCTGAATGAAACTTTAGATTGCAAAATATCCAAGAATAGAATGGAAGTTGACTTTGAAGCAAGTCCAACTCACACACACAACAATGTGCTGTGTTAAGTGCAGCGCTGTGTTGTGTTCTGTCTATTCAAATATATGTATATACATATACATTCATATTTACATACATATATATCTTTATACACGTATGAGGTAATTTCAAACACAACAAATTAGATAAATACAGCGCTGAAGAGGTGTGAGAAGCGCAGAGAGCGGCAATGTGTGGAACAGAGGGAGACTACCCAAAAGACCCGCATCGCAAACATGGCAAACTAACAACAATAACAACAACAACAACAATACGAGATGACATTGACATAATGATTCTTAGTTAACGTTTACGATTTCAAAGTTTCTCTGGTTGTTGTTGCTGTCTTTCAATGTGACTGGGTTCCGGCGTGCGTCGCTTGCGAGACTTTTGACAAGTTTTTTGTTTTGTTGTTGTTATTATACCCTGTAGCCATAGGTAAACCTAAACACAAGGTATTCCAGTTGAAATTCAAGTCTAAGAGAAGCTCATCGAGCTAGCTGAGCTTTCATCGATATATATCGATAAAGGCGGAACTGTAGGTTAGACAAAGCACGAAGGCATGTAGGATAGCACCCTTCATCTGGAGATTTGATAAGTCTCTATATATAGCCATTCGATTACATATATATATATCGATAACTGCTTATACGATTCAATTACAAGCTCGATTAATTGGCATATCAATAAATTAATATTTTTATAGCTACTCTCATAAATAGATACATATATCACTATATCAACTGAAAAAAATATAAAGTTAAAAGCAAATTACTATATAGTATATACCAATCGATCACTTGCAATATCGATTAAACATTATATATTTCAAGTTGTGTGTATATCGACTAAAGCGCTCTCCATCTACTTAGTCCAGCCTATCATATATCTCCACTTTGATTGAGCACTATATATTTCAAGTTATGTATCGACTAAGGGCCTCTCCATCTATCCATCCATTCTATCATATATATATCTCCACTTCGATTTAACATTATATATATTCAAGTTATACATATATCGACCAAAGCTCTCTCCATCTATTTAGTCTCGCCTATCATATATCATGCAATTTTGAACATAGAAACTTTCTAGGGTATCCCATGTTGGACTATCGAATCGAATATTTTGTTGATTCTTATATTTGTCTGTTGATTTGAGCTTGATTCTTTGTTTTGTAGTTTTCCTTTTCTGCGGATCGGAGCAGCTTAATGGGCAACAGACTTAACTTGACTTCAGGCTAAGTAGTTTGCTTGCCTGTCGCTCTTTGTTTTTGGTATTAATTTGTAGTCTCGCTGTGCTTTGTTTTCTCTTCTGTTTAGCTGAAACCCCAAGCCGATCGCCCACCCAGCCACCACAACAAATATTACCAAAAGAATTCTTAATTGCAGGCCTTTGGGCAGTTGGTGTTGGTTGGATTTTTTGGTATTTTGCTGCTGTATCTCACATACGTAGCTCTTGGCCAACTGCATGATGTAAGCCGCCCAATTTGTCTTCAAGTCGTATTCATCAGGTTCGTCCGGTTCGGTTCGGCTGGATTCGGATCGAATCGAGCTGTCCGTCGTCCGGTTCACGTCATAATTCATAATCTTTTGCACAATTTTTTTAAAGCGCTGCGATTTGACATTCAACATTTTTGCTTTATCTGCTTCTTCTTCACTATTTTTTTTTGTTCAAAATTTAAGTCATTCATTCCACAGCTCATTCGTCACCTCAAACAGATGACATATGGTATGTTGGCTTCATAAAGTTCAATAGGGTTTATCTCGCTTTACCCCACCAGCCACCCAGCCAAAGGATGCTCGACTGGGAGATACCCTGCTGAGGACGTATTCAAAATAATTTTAGACTATTATCTGATTATATAATTTGGAGAAGCTTTTAAAGTTCTGTGCATTCTGATATAATATCGATATTTATCGAATTCAGGGTACATTTAAAACATGTTGGCGTTGAAAAAGCCTCCAGCAGGTTCTCTAACCTCTGAAACTTCAATACTATACATCGATAATTATCGATAGATTACTATTTTCCTTACATAGGTATATGACAAATGATAGAAAGCTTGGCTTGAGTTTTTCAAGGCATAAAATAACAACAAATGAGAAAATTCTTGAGTTACCAGAGTTATCGATAACGATAAATATCGCTTTAGCGAAAATTAAGTTTCACCGAGAGAACATAGAATATGGTAACACACTAACATAGACAGATCTATCGTCTAGATTCGGTAATAATTCTTATCCCATCCATATAAATTATTCTCTTCCCACTCTATATACCCAGACTCGCATCGGTACAGAGTATGAAACAATCCGTTGATGACTAAACATTATTAAATGTAATGAAATTTAAGCATGCGTCGTTGTCGCTTGGTACCCCTGACCCAGTAACGACTTTGTAATAGGAACACAAGCACACAGACACACTAATCTTCAACTGTCTGTGTGAGTGTGTTATATTCATATATATATATATCATAAATATGCTTTTGATTAGAGCCGCCAGCCGCCCGCATCAGAGTTGATTTTGTTAATAGGCGACAATCGTGGCGCGGCATTTAATCGAACAACCGTTGCCCCGCCTACCCATCGGCGCGGCTTAAATGAGCCTCACAGTGTTAATTCGATAATTGTGACAGCCGCAGGTACTGCACACTGAACAGAGCTACTTACAAAACGTTGAGCAAATGCCCAAAGAGATTAGACAACTGAGAGAGTCATTTCGACAAAGTAGATCATACAAAATGTGCACCAGCTCTAGAAAGATCACTTAGATGGATCAGATCGATTTCTCATTTGCCATTGCCACGATAAGTGTATATAGATCATAAAAGGAATTGGAATTTACAATAGGATTGAAGCCAGATTGAAGCAGTAAGTAGATTACTAAGGACTCAATGTGGAGGGCTTGAGATCCTTGTGAGCTCGGACTAAGTCAGACTGTATATTGGCAAGATTTTGAACATGATCACTAGACAAGAATTAAATCAAACTCAGATATGATCAGTTCGAGGATTTAGATCGAAGCTTGATCAGAATCTAGCAAGATTTTTAACAAGATCTTCAGTAGCTCGCAGAGCAAACTTTAAATATATATTCTGAAATTGAAAACTATCGATATCAGCCAGCTAAAGTCCAAAACTCAACTAAGAAAGCTAAAATTCTCCAGAGATAGACAAGATCTTCTACTAGATCCTGCTCTAATAACATAACACCAAGTCTTAGCTTAAGCCTAAGCTAATTTGAAATTGAAATGAAGTTTGAGCAAAGTTTACGTCAGCCTGAAAGCAGCGATCACAGCCAGATCAACTCCAAAGTTGAGAAAAAAACAAGTAAGAAAGCTCTAGTCGAGACTGCTCGACTACGAGATCCCCTGAACCCTTCGAGCAACTGATATTTCAATAATAATTCGCACATACACACGCACACACACACACACACACACACACACACACACACACACACACACACACACACACCACACACACACACAACAGACACACACACACACACACACACACACACACACACACACACACACACACACACACACGCGCATACAAACAAACACACGCGCACACACACAACACACACACACACACACACACACACACACACACAACACACACACACACACACACACACACACACACACACACACACACACACACACACACACACACACACACACACACACACACACACACACACACACACACACACACACACACGTATGTACATTTAGCTTGGGTTGCGCTGCAGTGTTGGCGATATTATGAGAACTTATTTGTGGAATAATTTAATTTCTAGACGTACGATCGTAATGAAACTTTCAGAACGTAATCATGATGTATAAATGTATGTGTATACCGAAGCTCTCTAGTATTTGATATACGACTTCTACAAAGATGATGGTGAGGGGGTGAATTTGGGGGTGGGGGGTAAATTTTAACAAAAACCGAAATTGTATAAAATACATCTTAATATACATTTTAAATTTGGAGACTCTAGCTTGAAAGATGTAGGAGATATAATTTTTTAAGTGATCTTCGATAAGTTTTTTTTTATCGATAAAAAAGTATCGGAATGAGTTATCGTTTTTTAGTGATAAACTCGATATGCGCGCGATATATACAGACATTTAAAAAAAAGTTGAGGTCTCTAGCTCTTGTATCTTCTGAAATCGACGCGTTTAAACATACGGACGGACGGACGGACGGACAGACAGACGGACAGGGCCAAATCGACTCAGCTCGTCGTGCTGATCAAGAATATATATACTTTGTGGGGTCTGCCACGCCTCCTTCTGCCTGTTACATACATTTCAACAAAACCATTATACCCTGATTTCCCATTTTCAATGGGTTCAGGGTATAAAAAAAAAACAGAGTGAAAAAAACCAAGAAAAAACAATAATAATAATAATAATAATAAAAATAGCTGCCGTTTCACTCTTGAAGTGAAACTTTTGGCATTACATTGTCATACTATATGGCCATTGTCTGTGGAGTGGCGGCAGGCAGCGCGGCATCAAATGATTTTATTTCTTCACCCACAGCCCACATATTATGAGCATCCATCAAGTTGTGCATGGGCCGCATGCCGAGCAGCGAGTCGCCAGATCAACGATGTGAGTGCGGCTGGGCAATTAATAAGCAAATAAAATGCCAACAACAATGCGGGCTTATGACCACAACAACAAAACACACACAGACACACACACACATGTGCACACGCCCCCTTTTTGCCAGGCAAATTGCGTGCGCTCAAACAACTAAATTTACAATGTTGTTTGGGAATCCAGCGTATGATCACAGCGCCGAGCGTCGCAGCGTCTGACATTGCCCTCGATGGAGCAAATGGAGATGATGCTGAAGATATTGAGGAGAGAACCGAATTGACAGACTGGACAGCTGCAAGTGAGAAAGGATGCCCCATTCTTGGCAATGACTAAGTCAAGGCTCCGAGAAACTGCTCAACTGATCGCTACGATGAATAATGAAACATAAGAAGCTGCAGTGATCTGTCAGAAAAATATTCAGCTTTTATAGCCGCCCGCAAGGGGTACGAAGAGGCCAGAATGATCATAAAACGATCTGCCAGCGATGATCAGCTTATTTCTGATCCTTTTCTTTGCAATGTTGCAGAAATGTTATATGATCAGCAGATTTTCTATCTCTGAATGCTTTCATTTATGGAGGACTGAACTGTAAAAGAAACATAAACTCAATCTTAACCTTGAACAGTTTCAGTGAGCTGTTGCTCTATAGATATTTCTTCTAAGGCATTCACTGTAGATATCTCTTTATGAGAATCACTTTTACACACAAAAATTGTGATACGTTCATACTTAAAATTGGCAGAAGTATCAAATATCATATAAAAGACAGTAGGTAGGCAGAGGAAAAGAAACAACACGAGGCATAGAGATAAAGAGCCTTCAAAGCCCACTAAGGCAGCTCCAACTTTAGCCATAGGTTTGTCTATACGAGATTCACTCGAAACCCATTTGAACAACCCGCTCAACTACCATAGCACCCATATTATCACTTTTCGCTTTCATTTTCCGTTGCCTATAATCATTCACTCTCAATTTTCTTAATCATGTGGAAATCTATTAACAAAGATCATCAATAAACTCAAGTTCCGTGGAATTGTGACAAGTGTTTATCCAATTTGGGAAATCTTGAAGCCATTCTGTGCGCCTATTACAACCTTTAGGCACTCACTTGACCCACACACACAAACACAATGAGAGAGAGAGGGGGGGATTTTTTTTTTTTTTTTTTTTTTTTTTTTTTTTTTTTTTTTTTTTTTTTTTGGTACGTCAAGCCCATAAATGATTTGTCCAGGCAAATGGGCAACATGTCGAACTGACGTCGTTTGTCCATTTGGTCGGAGCTGTCGAATCGTGCAATAGATATTAATAAATATTGAAATATGGCCAGAGAAATACATGCGATGGCTCGATTAATGACAAACGACAACAAATCGCTGCCCGGGCCCCGGATTGCCCAATCGATCGATCGATGGATCACTTGGTTAGATCGCTTTGGATCGTCGCATATTGTGCGCTGCTCACCTTTGGCGTCAGTTGCTATCTCTGAATTAATTTGTAGCCACGTTTGACCAATTTGTCTTTAGTTTTTTTTTTCTTTTCTTTTTGTTCCCTTTTTTTGTAATTTTGATATTTGTCATTTTTTTGTTTCTATTTTATTTATGCATTTATATTTTTTTGGTGCTGTCGTGTTTGAATGACAATCGGAGCGGTTTGATAAGCGACTGGGACTGTGCATGGAAAACGGAAACGAAATCGAAAACCCACAATTGACTGACTGAAAAACGAATCCAAATACGAGCGAACGAAGTTATCGAACCGGGTGTGCATGACTAGCTGATACCGTGCACTGTGATCCATTACTCAACGGATGCTTGAGTAGAGGAGATTCGAGATTGTTACTCAGATATACAAATTTGTTCAAGATAGCTCTGTGATGATTAATGGAAGATAAACTGATTTGGAAAGCGCATTTCTAGCGATATAAGGAATAGAGTTGAAGTTTTCGGAAACAATAACTCTAGTGGAACAGAGAGAGAAAGAGACTGACATTAATTAATTGACTCTGTTCTTCGTTATGAATAAGAATATACTATATTTATATTATAAATATTTACAAATATATAAAGAGTGAGTGTGCTCTAGTTGGTAGATATATAGATCGTTCCGTTTATAAGGTCATGGAATACATATATCAGGACTACATATATACATTCATACATGTATACCTCTATATATGCCTCCACTAGAACAGAAACTAAATATAGAAAACCCATTTGATGTCTTTCTTGAACAATTTTACAATTTACTCTTTTTGCCATACTGAAATTCGTATCATCTATAGCTAACAAAGCAACAATATCCTCCCTCCATTGCAGGGTATAGCAGTAAAGTGTAACCGAATTACCTAGCAACGCGAATCCAATCAAAATATTATGCGACAAACTGTGCGTCACTTTTTCTTTTGGCAAACGGCCCAAAAGCCATTTGAAATTCTTGACCTACGACATGCGAGAGTCTACCATATGTGCAACTGTATATATAGACATACATATATATGTATGTCTGCTCTATAGAGCTGTGAGTGTTGCTTATTTGCGGACATCTGCGCAATGTGACATGACGAAACGTTTTTTTTTTTTTTTTTTTCGGTATATAGATAGATATCGGACGCCCTAAAGGCGCGTTGCCTGTGATTCAGATCCGCATTCGTAGAACCAATGATTAGGCATCTATATAGCAACATATTGTGTACATAAATGTGCAAGTGCGTATGTGTGTGTGTGTGTGCTTAGAGAATGACTGTTTGTATTTGTGGGCTGTGAATTTTTGGCGCCACGTAATGCCCGATAAGCCAAATCTGAATGGAACAACATGTTGGGAAAGTGTCAAGAATTTGTCAACGGGAAAAAATTGATAAGTGTTACGCATAGCCTATTTGATAAAACCCGATTAGGCTTTTCTCTGAAAACTAGCCATAGATGTTCCCTTAAGAGTTACTTCTCATATGAGCAGAGTCTTAAGAACATAGAAGACTATATCGTATAGCTATACCGGAAGCATCGATCGCAATCTCGCTTGCTCTATATATTTACGTATGAAACTCGGTCTTTAGACTACTTACTACGACTTTAAGTTGCTATAAAAATTCTGGCTGGTTCTCTTCTTATTCTTCTCCCTATATATTATAGTAGAACATAATTAGTTAAATTAACTTACCGAGTTGATGTTGCGTGTCTACAAAACGTTAATAACTTTTATATTTGTTATTTTAATGGAACCTAGAAGACAGAAGAAGGTGAAGAAACACATTAGCAATATGGTACGAGCTGGAATAAATATAAAACTAAAGGTAAACACTATAATGTGACATCATGTAAGAAAACACCGACTGCGTACTACTCGCTCACGGCAGTATACCAGATCAAAGTGGTTGGAAGGCGTTCGAATAGGTTCAAGCTATAGTTGTAGAGGATGTTAACAGTGTTGGAAAACTTTTGAATTTATACGTGTTTGCCTGATATGAAATACCCCCCAAGGAATTAGTTATAAACTCAAGAGAAACATTTACTTAGGTAAAATTTAAATTATATTTGATGTGTTAAGGAATTGATTGCTTAAAAAAGATAATATCTGTGGGCTATATCGGAGCAGACTACATACATCTTCTATATATGTATGTATATGCCTAACTTTCTAAAACATCTCTAGTTTCTTAAGGACAATAGGGCATTATATAATACATTAATCAATCTCATAAAGCAAATACTTAAAGCGGTAAATGATGTTCTATATACATACATACATATATATGTATATATAGGATATATATGTATATTTATAAGTCAATAAATATAGGCGTTAACGTGGCTTTTATGGCCTACGTAAATAAGCGATGAAATGCGCGAAAAGCTACAAATGCGATTCATTATGAATACACCAGGGAGAGAGAGAGAGAGATGGCTTGAGTTGGAGAGAGAAAGATAGATGGGCAGACAGACAGACAGACAGATAGACTACTCATGTACCAATATACAGATGTACTGATGCATGAGTGCGAATACAACAGATACAACTCGTCAGCTTCGTGTAGGCTTGTTTTGCAATCAAGCATACAAACACACACACGCACACACACACACACACACAAAGTTTTAGCAATAAGCTAAAAGCCGACAAATGTTTGACAAGCGGAAATGGCAAAAAGCACAGCAAACACGCGCAAAGCACAACAAACAACAAAAACATCAAAAACATTTGGCGATAAAGCGACAAACCTATGCGAAAAAAAAAAAATCAAGCAACTAAGAACAGCAAGAAGAACCAACAAAATAAATCCTTAGACTTCCAGGAATGATCTACGAGTAAGAAAAAAAAACTTGAGAACTACGATCATAGGTAAGATTTGCAACTAGCTAATATTTGCTCAATGTTCTTTTCTAGCTTTAAGATGGAATATTAATTTAAGTTTAAGTCCCATACTTTGAAAAGTGAGCTATATCTAAGGAATAAACCTAACCTGTATCACTGAAAAACCCCAATATTGAATGAAAATGAAAATTGTCGTAGCATATCATAAAGTTTTAGACTCAACTAAGCCGTAGTTTCAAAGGTCTATCATCTATAAATATCAATTCATCTATAATAATTCAGCTTCCAGTTTTTACCTCAAGGCCCAACCTAACTTTTCAAACGGCAAACTCAGCCAAGCCCAATTAACACCTTTTCCCTACGAGTATCGTGGGCCTTGAGTGTTTTTGGAACTAATTTCCATTTGTTTTTTTGTTAAATTTTACGCAAAATTCATTCAGTGGCCCATCCTAAGTGTGAACCTAACCTCAAAGCTGACAAAACGATTCCCGTGAAGCGGCGTGACAAAGGTCGATTGATGCGCTTTAGGCTGCTGCAGGTAAACTGCACTGGGCAGGGTCAACACGCACGGTTGGGTGTTAATGAATGACCCTGCATAAGCATTAATGCTTGACCTTTGGCTTGGTCCTTGATTTCACTGTATGACTCTGTGTGTGTGTGTGTGTGTGTGTGTGTGTGTGTATTTACCTGCGCATGCGGTCATCAAGGTCGCAGCCTGAACAGCTGACATGACTCAATCTGCCCATCTGGCCTTTTGACAACAATAACTATACCATATTTTTACTTAGCGCACACGCTAGGCCCATGACTCATCAAAGCTTATTTCTGCCCAAGTAACGCCCAATCACCATATCCCCATGCTACTATATGGGCTAAGCTCTTTTTCCTGTTATGCAGTAAAATGAATTCTTTATATGTATGTACATATATATGTATAATGATTGTAGTTGTAATTGAATTCAAAGTCTTATCAGAGCTATGGGAGTTTTATAGCTATATATAATTATGTAGAGGATATAGTATGTATATATTAAAATGTATATATTTTTAATAGATTATTAGTGGTTTATAGGCATACAATATTATATATTGTATGTAGTATGTATGTAGTAATAATAAGTAGTAGTAGTAGTATGTAGTATGTAGTAATAACAGTATAATACTGTAAAGTCATCATGTAAATAATCCGAGGTCTCTAAAATGAAATCTATATTTTAAATTTGCAGAGTCTAGATCTTTACTACTCTAGCTCTAAGATAAATCATTTTATAGCTGATTTTCAATATGCAACAAAAACAGGAGTTATCAATTTTTAGAAATAAACTCGATCTAGTTGTTATATCTTCTGACAGACGGACTAAATGGATTCAATTTGTCGCCCTGATCAAGATTATATATGTATATACTTTATGGGGTCTCCCACGACTCCTTTCGCCTGTCACATACATTTAAGAAAACCGTTATACCTCGATTTCCCAGTTTTAATGGGCTCAGAGTATAATTACATTACAGTTTCATTTAAGAGAACATTTTACGCTGACGCATGCATTATAAATCATAATATTATATTATCATAATATTAGCTATATAGAAAAATAGATAGATATACATAATCTAATAGAAAAAGCTTTATAAAAAACAAATTAAATAATATTCTTTTATGACCAAAACTCTTAAACTTAAGACTTCTGGTTTAAAATATGCTTTAACTCTAGTGGGGCGTAAACTTCTATGCCCAACTGTTCGTATGTGTGTGTGCGTGTCTGTGCAAGTGCAGCTATAATAGATGCATAAGTAGGTGGGTTTCTGCAGCCTATTGCCCATGCACTTAATGCAGCACATTCCACAGCACACACACACACACACACACAAGCGGAGAGTGAGAGAGACAGAGCTGTAGTACACACACACAGACATACACGTAGCTAGACAGTTATTGGGTGGCCAGGCAAATGGATAATGGGCCAATATAATAATAATAATTTTGGCAGCCAAAAAGGAAGAAAACTGCAAGAAACTATTGGCAATTTTATTGTTCGAAGCATAATCGCGTTTTCCATTTGATTTGTTTGACTGCGCGACACGCAAATCGATGGTTGCCACCCTATAACAGCAGCAACAACAACTATCGAATATAAAAAATATATACATATACATGCATACATATATATGTATGTATAAAAAAAAAAGGAATTACGTTAAATTCTGCGCTTACTTTGCTGCACGCGACGCAGACGACGAAAAATCGCGAAAACTGATGGCAAAAAAAAACACAGCCCAAACACACCGACAAGAGCAGAAAAAAAAACGCACGACACACACACGCACACACACAATAACAGACCTCTATCGACAAGGAAGCACGTTATTATAACGGTAAATGTGCTAAAATTTCGTTTGATTCGCCTAACTAAACTAAAACAATCAAACAAAACCACAGCCGAAATACAAAACAAACAAAAAACAGAAGAAAAAAAACAAAAACAAAAAGCCAAAAACGTAACAACAACAAGATGAAACGGTTAAAGTAACGGCAACGTCGTCCACGACCCGCGACGCTGACGTTGACGCTGGCGACGTCCGTGCAAAGCCGCAGACAAATCGCGAAAACTGCGCCAAGTGCCAGCGACGTCGACAAATCCTAAAGCTGGCCCAGGACGAACTGTAACTGCGACAGCAAAAGCAACGGCAGCGACGACGGCAACGGCGACGCCAACTCTCCCAGATCTCTCTTTTGGCAGAGCTTCACAAGGGTTGGCCTCGGCTCGCGCTCGGCTTCGGCTTGGGCTTGGGCTTGGGCTTCGACTTCGGCCAATGGCCCTCGGAGTTTGACGCTTCGTGAGCCGGCGCTCGTATATAGAGAATGTAAAGAGGCTTACTTCAGCTTCCGCGCAAGTCCTGCCGCACTTGAAACCACCAAATTGAAGCGCACTACAACAGCAGCAACAACAACAGCAATGCCCAAATAGTTTGCGCCAGGCACAGTGGGACGAGCATTGATTAAACTGAACTTTAACTTGTAAATTGCAAATTTAAAAAATATATGAATGCGTAAATAAATTAAATTTGTGATATGTATGATCATTTATATATTATAATATATGTACACATATAAATCACGATTTGCTTTTCCTCTATTAATCATATTACTTACTACACACATACATATATTTTTCCATTATCGCACTTTAGCTTTGGTTTACTTAAGCTCCACTTGCAGCAACTACAGTTACAGTGTATATACATATGTATGTACGTATATATGTGCCACTGTGCAATAGACTTTGTGCTTCTTGTCGAATATTAATGTAATCCATAAAATGCTATCTGTGTTGTTGTTTGGGAAATAGCGGGAATGGGAAAGAATAAAGGGGGAGGGCGATGGATGCATGGCAATGCAAGGCGCATGCGTTACAAATCAAGCAAAACATATGGCAGACAGTGAGCATACTATTGTAACACAGCTACAACTGTGTGTGTGTGTGTGTATTTATCAGCCGCTGTGAATATGTGGCCCGCGGCCCTTTGCTTATCAGCTGCATTCGTTCCGTTCTCAAAAGGAAATTTTAACAGAATTGCCACATTGCGCTCTGCCCAATTACGCTCTCACGCTGGCTGCGTCGCGAGCTGCGACGCGTCGACCCGGTCCTTGGCTCTCGCGAATTGAGACGGCGGCAGCGTCCAACAGGCGTAAACAGCTGTCAAATGTTTGTTGACACTCGCACGCACACCCGCATCCCGTTAGCCCGCTCTCTCACAGTACGCGTCCCCCTCTCATTCGCTCTCTCTATCCATATCTCTCTGCACATCTCCTTCTGTTTTAGCTTGCTGAGCCTTGCAAATTGTAAATATATGCATTACTTTTTGATTATTATTATTCTTTATGCTGGCTATCTCGCTCGTGCACATGTAATTGTATCCTGTCAACATTTGCTTTTGTTTTGCTTTGATTGGTTTTGTTGTGGCTGCTTTGCTTGCTGCGGCTGATGCTGCTGTTTGTTGTTGTTGGTGTTGGTGTTGCTGTTGTTGTTTTTGCTTGTGTCATTTACTGATTGCCGTTTTTCTTTTGTTTTTTAATTAGCTGCGTGTACCGTTTGAGTAGTTTTTAATCAAGCGCAGCTGTAGATCTATATATGAGTGTATGTATGTACGATTCTATATTAATGATTTCTGCTGCATTTGCTGCTCTGTTTTTTTTTTTTTTTTTAGTTAGTGGGCCCTAACGGTAATTTTCAAGCTAAATTGCATTTAATGCTGGCACTTTTGCAAAATTATGGCAACTGTTTTTTCGGCTATTTTCTAGGAAAAGTTTTTTGCATGGGGTCAAACAAAATCGTTCGGAGAAGCAGCAGACAAGAATCTTTGGAAGTAAATACAATAAAGAACGACAAAAAATTTTTTTTTTTTTTTTACTATTTGCACATATTTTTGTAACATTTATATAAAAAATTAAATATTTATTATTTTTACTCTTTATACTCTGACTATAGCTTGATAGATAATCCAATGAAAGCAAAGAGATAAATACGGCTTTTCGATATGCTACGCCGACTGACCTATAGATAAGGCACACAAAGGCCGTTGTATCTTTAACTGCGCAGATCGCGATGTGCGTGACGAACCAGAAGCCCAGAGAACATTGCAAAGACCGGGGTAACACCGACCGTGCAATGCTCTTTATCAATGTTAAAAATGTAATGGGAAAAAAAAAAAAACAATACTAAATTCAATATTTATATATATTTTACAGTTAAATAAATCAAATACCTTTAGCGCATCGACTGTGAAATATTATTATTCAATATATAAATATTATTATAAAATCAACATCGATCTACAGTTCTTTACTCAAACTTTCAGTGTCAGAAATTACTAAAGCTCTTCTACCCAATATACCCGATTACCCGATATATAAGAAAAATTTATTGTTTTTTTGTTGTTTAGTTTTTTGTTTGCTGACAACATCTTCTGCTGCTACACGTGTTCCCAATGTATTTTCGCACAGATGACGCTTATCGAGTGGGCAACAGCAACAACAACGACCCAAAAAAAAAAGGGCAAACAAACAGTTCGGCTTGAACCGCAGCTTCGATTTGCATTTTGCATTTTGCATTTCGCTAATCCAAATCAAATACTGTTTTCTTTGTATTGTAACGGTACATCTGATCGCTCTCCTTTTGTTTCGCAAAACGGCAGCACGATATGTAACGCATAACGGTACTACATTGCCATTTTGAAAGCATCCTCAGCCATCTTTGATCATAAACTTATAATTTACAGTTAGACTCACCTTTATCAATCGCTGTTAGCTCCAAACTCACTGAATGTCAAAACACAAATTTAAATTAAACTTCATTTAATATTTATTTATGCCAATTTTATTTGTGGTTTTATTGTTTCTGCTCTCGCTTTTGCTTTTTTAAGAATTCGCAACTTTTAAATTGATTAATTTCAATTTGCATAAGGCGCGAGGAATTTTCAATTCGTTCCCCTCGCACTCTTATTGTTTTAACTGTTTCAATTTATTAATTATCGTTCACATAAACAACAACAATATCGTCAACAATAAAAAAAAAAAATAATCAACAAAAAAAATGAAAAAACTAACAGATGTCGATCGGTAATTTGCGAACAACGGACACGCACATCCAGCAACGCACGCGATTGATAAACAACTGATGTTTTGGCGCGCGAGTGCATACGCTGTGCGACCAGGCGCTGTTAAATATATAAATACCGAAAAGAAATACCAAGCAACTGGTCTAACAGCTGATCAGTCAGCAGGCTCAACATGTTAATGTACACAGCAAAAGCTGTGCGGCCTAACAGAATTGCTCCACCGGCTGCTGTTAGCCAAACAGGCTCACAATTTTAACACACAGCACAAGCTCACTGTTAAAAGACAGTACTTCGAAATTCTGTGCATCTTAACAGTGCTGCTCCTCACTTAACAGACTGTGGATATCCTAGTAAATCCAAAAGCTATATTATATTAATTTGTGAAATAACTAAATTTCATTTAGTGTTAGTTATTAATACACATATTGGTAACAAAATACAATTCAAAATTTAAAAAAAAAAGTACTTCAACTTTACCCCAGATGGGACTCGAACCCACAATCCCCGGCTTAGGAGGCCGATGCCTTATCCATTAGGCCACTGGGGCTTGTTCACATCACGAACAAAACTCGCCTATAAGCTACGAGCAAGGTATAAAAACAACAAAAAATATACACGCTGCGAAAAATCCCACACAGTTGTGAAAACAAAACGTTTTTTGTGATCCAAAACAAAAGTATTTAAAAAAATTACTAATATTTTATCGTTCATAAATAGATTTTGCTTCTTCAAATAACATTCAAATTAAATAACTAAACCTACACTTGATGGAATTCAGAATCTAGACAAAACGTCTGTAGTTGGCCCTCAATTCCAATTAATTTGTCAACTCGCCATCGACGGCCTGCCAAAAGGGCTCTGAGAACGTATCGGATTCTGCATCCTCTGCTGGCCCAGCTGGTGAGGACAATTCCAGTGACTCTGCCTCATCATAGTCCAGCAGCCAATCGTGATTGGATCTGTTACAGGCTCGATGTAAATTCGGCGCGCTGCAGGCCACGGCGGCTGCAGCAGCAGCAGTTGCTGCAGTAGCATTCCCGCCTGTTGCTACATTTGGTTCGCTGGCCTTGTCGCTGGGTCTGTTGCTGCTGGCCATGCGCGCTGCTTTGGGTAGTGCATTGATGCCATCCAAGGCGCGCTGATACGTGGCATCCAGTCTGTAAAAGTTCACCTTATGAGTAAACCGAGACAGAGAAAACGAGAAAGAAAGAGAAGGAGAGAGAACTGACCTCAATGAAAGCGTAAAGTATTGCAGAGCAGCATCCAGATCTTTCTCCTTGCTTAGCATCTCGCCCAGCATGGCAAAGAGCATGGCATCTGGTCGATACTCCACCTGTTTCTTGAGCAGCGCAATCGCCTTCCTAATGTCCCCCTCGCCCTGGTAGATGCTCGCCAAGAGGGCAATGCCCGGCGCATAGTGCTCATCGATTTGCAAGCCCTTCTCCACAAACCGTTTGGCACTGCGCACGGCATTCGGATTGGCCAGACGGAACAGGGTGCCGGCAAACATGGTGAAGCTGCGCGCAGATGTTGGGAATTGGCGCACGGCCACGGTGCAGGTGGCTTGGGCCTCCTTGATGCACTTCAGGCGCACATAGCAGGCGACCAGGCCCTTGTACACCTCGAAGCGATACGGTGCCAGGCATTGGATACTCTGGAACACATTGACCGCATCTCGCTGGCGCTGCATCATGAAATAGAGTCCGGCACGCAGCAGCAGCGCCTCGATGTTGCGCTCGTCCATGTCCAGGGCGCGCTCCGTGAAGCTCAGGGCACGCTCGTATTTGCCGCTCGAGTAGGTCAACTGTGCGTGCAGGAACCAGTGTGCGGATCGAAACTCTCGGGTGCGTCGCATCTCGAGCGGGGCTATCAGAGTGCTACGCTCCAGCTTCTTCTTGTTGCGATCGTACACAACGGCCAGCGAGGTGAGGGCATTTACATTATACGGATTCTGCATCATAGCCAGGCTTAAATACTGCTCAGCGTGCAGATAGTTGCCGTCATAATAGAGACAGTTGCCAATTTTCGTCAGGATATGCTCATTCTGGTGGAGTTGTTGTGTTTCGTTCAGCTGCTGGAACGTTTGTGATGCCTCTCGGTGCTTGCAGCCGTACATCTGGGCGTGGCCTTTGATCCAGCTGCTCAGCCATTCGATGTTCTTTGGCAAGGCAGCGGCTAGAGAAGAAAAACAATCAAAAAAATAACTTTAGTTCATTTCGAAGGATATCAAGTAATTATTTTGGCGCGAACTAGTTCATATGAACTTCCAAAGGAACTTAACACAATTTGTACCAACAAAGAACTTTAAGATCAAATTGAATTCATGCCTAATTGCTATATTGTTTATTATGTATTTTATATGTAGGAAAAATATCAAACAAGATACAGAAAGTCTATATATAGAGAAGAACCAGTTCTAATGAACTTTAACTAGGAGCTAGTTTAAGAGTTAAGCAAGGATTCTCTCATTATAGGCCAAACTAGTTCACATGAACTGAGAACTGAACCATATATAATACAAATCCTACATTAATACTTGGAACAGTACTGTTATATATAAAGGTGGACTAGTTCTAAGGAACTTTTAAAATGATTCTCAACCAAGATTTACAAATAACTGCTCTAATCAAGAAGATGTGTTACTGCAAGCCGTACTAGTTCATATGAAGCTTGAACAAAGCCAAAAGTACAACTACAACGTTTATATAGTAAGGCCTTAGGTGAATCACAAGTCTGACTGGTTGCAATGAATGACGAACGGTTATTTTACTGGAACAAAAGAAAAGAAACAGATCCGAATCAAATCTATTCGAGAATACGTACCATTCACCACCATGGAATGCACCTCAGTGCCCTCGACGCCCAACTCGAGCAGCGCCTCAATGGAGGTGAGAGACATGGGGCACTCGCGCAGCACATCCTTGTAGGCGAGCGCCTTCTCCTTCTTGCCGACGCCGCGTCCATGATGATGTAGCAGCCGGGCGAGCAACATGTTCAGTCGCGGTGTGCGCGCCTTCACGGCCTGCAGTGTGTTGATTGCCATATTATATTCGCCCATCTCGCGATAACAGACGGCGATCTTGTAGCGCAGCTCTGCATCCTGGAACTGTGGATACGAGCTCTCAATGGCCGTCAGGTAGGTACTCTTGAATCTCAGCATTGTCTTACGCTGCAGGACAACGGCCTCCAGCTGACTGCAGGCTGTGCGATAATTGTGCTCCTTGTAGTTGGCATTGCTGAGGTACATCATAGCCTGGTATTCCATCTCCAGCGTAGCCACATTTCGATCATTTTTCAGTAGTGTGCACAACAGGCTGGCCTGCAATTATCTTTGTATTAGTAACTGAATGGCTATATATGTATATGTGTGTGTCTGTGCCAGTGTGTATGTCAGCAAGCATTTAAAATTGTCGCCTTGATAAGGACTTGGATGCTGCATGTCGGGCATAAAAGCTGCGTGTCCACCGAATTGCAAATGGATCGACTTACCGTTGGTATAACGCATTCATATAGTCCATTGTCGTACAGCTTCTTTATGTTGGTACACAATGCGTTTTCCATTTTATTTTATGCGTTGCCGCCATAGACACTACACAGTTAGACGTACCGTTTATTGTTGATACAATATCGATAGAGTAAACGTCTGTCTGTTATCGTAAGTTTATTTTGGCACAGAGCAATCGATGTATTTTGCTAGATATACCGATTGCTGAAATTGTATAAAATAATTAAAGCTAACTTACACAGCACCAAGTTTAGATTATACAAAATTTCCAAAAGTATATGTATAATATAAATATGACAATAACAAACAAAACAATGTAAACAAATTTAATAAATATGAGCGCGGTTCACTGGACAACAATTATAGTTCATTTAGTTAATTGCGAACCAGCTCGCGCGATTCGATAATAAATACCAAAACATATCGAGCCAATTATTATGGCAATTACCAAGTGTTTTTACTCTTGTAAAATTAAGAATTAAGTAAAACAAATAACTAATATGATATATAGACGCTGTGCCGCCGAAGCGACGCTTCTGTGGAATGCCATGACTAAAATGCACACATACAAGCTGTTGAACAGCGCCAGCCTAAGCCGGCCTAGAATCTACAGACACATGGCCAGCAGCATAACAGCTCCCGGAGACGCCGCCGATGTAGCTGGTGCACCGGCCAAGACGGCCAGAAGTGGAATCGCTGGTGGTGTCAAGACCTTGCCACAGGTGGATGAGCCATTGGAAACGGGCCTCTCACCCAGCCGATCGCGTGCGTTGCGCAAGAAACGTTTGGCCATCGACGAGCTATCTGCCCTGGGGTTCCTCAAGACACGTGGCTATACGACAGCCGATGAATATAATTTGGAGGAGCTGCATGAGGCGCTAAAGCAACAGAATCTATACGAAACGAAACGATTCTTCTCCACCGACAATCTGGGCGTCGAGCAGAATGTGCTCTATGTTACGGCCAAATACCAAACGGGATCGCGCCCACGTGAGATCTTCTTCTTTCGTGAGGGATCAGTGGTGTTCTGGAATTGCAATGACATCGAGACGAACAATGTGCTCAGCTTCCTGCGCAATTTCGAGCGAGAATCGTACGTGAGCACCCTGGTCCATGGAGAGAGCGAGGTCATGCCCTACACCTACATCGCATCGACAGCAGTTGATGTTGAGGGCGACCTGGTGGCCGAATGCAGCGATATGAATGTGGCATCGCGTGCCTTCTTCCAGAACGGCAAGTTCTATGTGACACAGGACAGTGACAATTTCCTCTATAAATACACATTCTCAAATGCGATTGCCCAGTCCATTAAGTTGGGCATTTGGGAGGCGACTCTGGATAGATACATCGACTCGATGGAGTATCTGACAGAGGATCTGAAACGTGGTAGACGGCTGCGCATATCACGCGCTTCGATGCTGCGAAAAACTGGTGAATTGTTTGCACTGCGGCATTCCATTAATCTGTCCTCTGACCTGCTCGATGCGCCGGACTTTTACTGGGATCGCGAGGAGTTGGAGGTGCTCTATCTGCAGGTGTGCTCCTATTTTAGCATTACACGGCGCACCAAGGTGATGAACGAGAAGATCAACCATTGTGTCGAGCTGGCCGAATTGGTCTCCCACAATCTAAACGATGCACATCACATACGGCTTGAATGGATGATCATTATTTTGATTATGGTTGAAGTGGGATTCGAGATATTGCATTTTGTCGAGGGTGCATTGCATCAGGACAAGACAATGCACGCCAGTCCCTATCCCATTTCCGAACATAGTGCATAACCTGAACATTTCTATTGTATTTACAGTCTGTACAATTGTTTTGAAATTAAAAATCACGTTTTTAGTTTGTTAATTGCTTCCACGAGACATGCAATTTTAAAATCGAGCGCTTCAGCGCGATACTATCGGTTCATTTGCTCTGGTTACAAATTTATCGAGCAATGATATGTGTCATGAGTATATATCGATATATTTTGATTCTTCAACGATAACAGCTCTCAGCTGTCACGGCGACTTGTGCAACAACATTGAACGTGCATTGAAAAGAAGTCATTTTTTATTGTTCATAAATTAACAAACACACAATATGCAGCTGACTTTAGTCAATTTCTTTAAGAAAACTGTGCCCGGCCACATATTCCGTGGCAAGCGACGTCTCGTCAAGCCGGTGAGCAAACGTTCAATGGAAACGCTGACCCGCGAATACGAAAGACAGGAGCAGATCATGTTCCTTCTGCGGCATCCCTACCTCACCCTGGTATGTACTACATATTATATCTAATATTTGCTAACTGCTAATGTCAAACACTGTGCACATTTTAGGAGCAATCGTCGGGCCACGCCAAGGAGCTGCAAAAGCGTGAAAAGCTGGTGGCCAAGTGGACAGACGAGCAAACACGCAGCAAACTAAAGCCGCATGTGACCATTGAGGAGCGTCTACAGCATTTGCGAGTGAAGGAGGCCTGGGATTAGACTAACCTGTTGTTGCATTAATCAAACACACACACTAAAACCATTAAAAGTTATAGAATAAACGTTACGCTGTAGAAACTTATGTAAATGTAATTGAAGCGTGAAAAATATGGATTGCTGGATATCTTGACTGAAGCATATATATTCTTAGATACCTTATGGATCTTGCGGCTGGATGAAGTGTGAAGCATATAGAGAACTAGATATATAGTTAATTGCAGCAGCTTAGAGTGAACCACGGCTGGAATTAATCAGCAGAAATTTATTCAGCTCAGCTATATCTCTTTATATATATATATATACATATATAGATATATCATTGTCATAAACTGATTATGTGAATAGTCTATAATATTATATAGACTATATGATTCGACTGATGTTTGTTCGACTAAAAGCTCTTTCTTTGGTATGAGGAGTTGATTCTAACTGAAATATCTCTCCATATGAAGGCTGATGGAGTTTGTATAGATTGATCGCTTCACCCAGTCTGCGTCTCTCTCACTCCCTCTCATTCTTTTTAAACTGCCCACTTTTTAAAGCTTTTCGCTCGTTTTCATGCTTTGGAACGGTTGAGAATCAAGTTGTTTTTTTTTTCGTTTTCATTTTTATTAATTTGATAAATTTTAATATTTATATATTATAATACATATGTATACATAAATAAATGTACGTGTGTATATATATATGATGAATTATGTTATGTACATATATATAAACATAAATACATGCAAATGTATGTTTATATATATTATACAATATTAGAATATACCTGCATTTAACATGCTTTCTGTCTGCATATATATATACACATATTTACTTGTATATACATAGGTATATTATAATATATACATATGTATATATATATATATATTCTCTAAACTGTATATTAAACTTAGGTTATGCCTACGCATTGTTTTCATTTAATTTCAATTTACTTTTAAAAAGCATTTTGTTTTTGTTTTCAACAGGTTTTTGCTAATTGAAAAATCAAATTTTCCAAAAGGGAATGAGATGTTACAATTGGTGTTGATTGGGCCTTCGAATGGGGCGTGGTAGTGGGCGTGGCTCAGCTGAGTTTCACAACAAAATTATAAATATATGTTCACATTTCTCTTATTTGTTTCGTTTCGTTATTTGTTTAGTTTTTGTGTTTTTTTTTTTTTTTTCTTGCTTTTTCATTATATAAATATTTCGTATTGCAAATATACAAAGATTTCTCTGACTGCCTAATGCACATCGATCGAGCCTAAAGAGCGTGCGAGAGGAAAGTGTATTAATAGCGTCTGTGTACATTGAAATTTTTTTATAGGGCATCAAGTACATCTGTGTGTATATATATGTGTGTGTATGTGGGTGTGTCTGTGTATTTGTGTGTTTGCTAGTGGATAAAGTGGATATTAAGTTGCGCGCATAACTTCAATAAAATATTTTTGCCTTTAACAACTTTAAATTAGATATTAAAAAAATAGATGTAAATATATATATAAATATATATATTTTAGCTAACGCTAGCCATTGAGTTGTTGTTGTTCTTGTTGCGGAAATCGTGTAAACGCATTCCGTTTGGCATTCAATCCGCACTCAGAGGAGATGCGTTGACCTTCTTGCCCGTTGCCGTGGCCGCAGCCGCAGCCGCAGCTGGAGGCGTGGGCAACGCCACGTCCGTCAGTTCATCATCTGGCACCAGTTGTAACCGCTGCTGCGGCTGGGGCTGCTGCTGCTGCTGCTCTTCTTGTACGTCTTGCTCATTCTGCAGCGGCTGTTCCTCGTTCAGATCCAAGTCCACATTGCCATCGCCCGCTGCATGCTGTACAGGCTCCATCGCTCCAGATCCTGCGCCAACGTCAGTTAAGCTGCCACTTGCTGGGCCAGCGTTATGCAGCGGCGGCGGCGTGCTGGACAGCATGGCCACTGGCGAGGCACTTGTTGTGGCTGCCGCAGCGCCATCGCCCATCCCTCGTTCCCGTTCGCCAGCAGCGGCTGCACCAATCCCATGACTCTCGTTGCTCGGCGTCATCGGCGAGTTGGGCAGCGGAGAGTCGAGCTGTTGCTGGCTGAACTCCTGGTTGGGGCTCTCCCGCGTAAACAGTCCCATTTTGGACTCAGCCTGGGCGCCCGTGCTGCCAATGGCCGCGCCCTCGCTGTCCGTGCTGCTGCTGATCAGCGAGTGGGCGACGGTGGGTGCAGCGGGCCCACTGACCAGATGCGGCGGCGCATGAAGGGGCACGTGCTGATGCTGATGGTGGGACTGCTGCTGATGCTGCTGCTGGGTCACGTGGTAGCGCGGTATGTCGGCCTTGCGCCACAGCGTAATCTCCTGCTGCTTGAAGTACCGCCGGTCCTCGGTGTCCATCAGCACCAGATTGAGGAAATACTTGACCGAGAACTTCTTGTTGATGTCCCGCATGGTCGGCGTTAGATTATAGCCAGCCAGGAATACTCGTATGGGTATGCTTTCGCCTTTCACCGGCGCCCCATCCATGATCTCGTACTTGGCAATCGTTTCGTTCTCGTTGAAGATGTTGGGGCCCGTGCCGGTCGTCTCTCTCTTGATGATCGCGATCTCCATGTGCTTGATCTTGATCCGGACGAGCAGAAAGTAGATTTTCCCAATGATTGTATCCTTCAGATGGTATTTGCTCTTGTTGTACTCGAATTCAATGTGCAGACAGTCCTCGATGCCAACTTCCATTTTGATGGGATTATTCATTTCTGGATAGCTGCAGAGCGTGTGCACCGCAATGTCCACCTCCCGCGTGATATCGCTAATCCTTCGCACAATTGTCGCCCGCAGAAAATAGCGCAGGCGCACATTGGAGCCGGCATAAACCTCGAACTGTTTCTCCACATTGGGAAAATCGAAGGGATAGCTGTTGTTCTGAATCAGATCGCCGGGGCGGGCTAACGCCTTCGCAAGGCACTTGAACTCATGATGATTACCCCGATCATAGAACAGTTCAATTTGTCCAATAAACTCGATCTTAATGCCCTGATGCTCCAGTTTGCTGCCGGGCTTCTTCAGCGTCACATTTACCTAAAATGCAAAGCGAAATAAATATACATATAAGTAATAATAATTAAAACGATGATACAATGGATATAATCACAAAATAACTTGCTACAATTTGCCTCTCTTAATCACAGCAGCTGCTTCAGCTGCTGATAACCGACTCGATGGGCGGCAACGGAACGGAAGCCACGCCTACCGCCTACAGCCTACAACGGTCGCTCTGCCTGCACCCACAATCAAGACTCGCTCGTGTATAGTCTGCAATATCTGCTTCCGCCTCCGCCTGCGCCTGTCCCTATGTCTCCGTCACTAGTGCTGCTTACCTTGCCGGAGACGGTTTCGCCATCGTAGAAGAGCAACATCTTTTCCACCTTGCCATCCTCGCCTTTGACCTCGGCAGTCTTCCTGTTCTCCGCTCCATCGAAAACAATTTCAATTTCGGCTGATTGGCCAAAGCCCAAGAAATTCATTATTGATAAATGTGTTTCGGCGGCGATTTTTTTTTTTTATTTTTATTAATTTATTTTTTCGTTTTATTTTTCTACACTTTGGTTACACTGCAAGAGCGCAGCAGCAGCAAGGTTGTAACTCTGTTATTTTGGAATGTTTTTGTTTGCTTGTACTTAAACGCTTTAATAGGCCCTAATTTCTTCTATATGTATATATATTTATTTATATATATACATATGCCCGTGTTTATATATTTGTATGTTATTTATTTTGCTTTTTGTTATAAAACTTTTATGTGTACGCTGCCTGCAACTGTAATTTATTGGGCGTTTTTATGTGTGTGTGTGTTTGTGTGCGACACCGTATGTGTATGTGTATGCATGCTTGTATGTGTGTGCTGGCTGATATTGGTGTGTCAAAAAAAAAATTGTCGGCGATTAATCGCAGAAAAAAGAACAACAAATACGGCAAATAAATGCAAATCGAAATATCGTTAACAAGCAACACTGTTAAAGCCGGCCTTTCAACAGTGTTGCTTTCAACGATATTTACTTTATGTTGCTGCTGCAGCCCTGGTAATTTGAATTTAAAATATTTATTTTTGTTCATCTGGATCAGAAGTCTTACAAATATAATTTTTAGTAAACAAATTTTTATTGAACGCACGTCGCTTATATTTAGACAAGAGCCCACTCACAGCGTCTACCAGGTCCCTGCATTTTAGGACACTGAGCCAGGCTCGACATGCAATTCCACAGAAAGTTCAAATAATGAAGACCCGTTTCGAAAATATTACGGGCTCCATTTACCGTATCTATATGACTTTTATCTGGAGACATACGCTTTGTAAACTTCTTCATAAGTATTCTCTGACGCAATTGCAACTGTCTGTTTTTACTAAAATAAAAGTATCCATGTGGTTGGATTGTTATATATACATAATTGTTCTGCTTACCATTTCAGGTCCTCACTGGCATCCTCATAGGCCTTTGACTTGGTTTTGGCAACAATCAGCTCCTGAGCCATTCCAATTAGTTTAAAAACAAACATAAGAGCCCGCATTCTGTAGACCTCCAACATTTCCAGGGACTATTGCAAGCAAACGGACAATTTACATAGATATCGATATATCGATAAATTGATATTTACCCGCGAGTTCAATTTGCTGTTCCGTTGCAAAAGCTTTTCGGCTAGTAATTTGTCATGTTTCAATCGTGCCGACATCTGATTCGTTTTTAATGTCTGCTGTCGCAGCCGTTGACGCAAGAAATGCAACTCCAACTTGAACTTGACCAGAGTATTATTCCGCTCGGACAACTGTAGCTTAAGGCCAACCAGTTGGCCGAGTATTGCCTGATGCTCGCTCCTCAGTTTGCAGCTCCTAGTCAGACGCTTGTTGGATATCTCGCCAGCATCCGAGATACATTTGATAAATTTATTGTTCAAAATCTTACGCTCCAGCAATATCAGTTCGTAGCAATTTATTTGCTGGACAGCTAAAATGATCTGTGAAGCAGTTTCATTTCAATATTAACACCAACTGATGATTTGATGATTGCACTTACCAACTTCTTCAATCTGGACGCCGTTTTGGTTACCTGGACGCAATCCTTGTTGAGGGATCGCCACGCCTCCAGCCAGTTACGCATCATACACTCCATGGGTACCAGCATTAGGGCCATGCATATATATGTATATATTAATTTATTACTATATCTTTCTTTGTGCTACGAACATTGAAAGTAAATTTTGTTTCAAACTTTGAATTTTTAACGACTTTCAAAATACTTTGGATTTGTGAGTAGTCTTAAAATCAAGGCCAATTTATAGTTCAAAATAGATTTGAAGTTGGTGCTTCCAAACTTTGGCAGATATTGTGAGCATGGATAGGGCAGTTTGTTCGTAGAGCTATAGATGGCACTCAAAATTAGTCGTTCACTTTTCAAACTGTAGTTTTAGCTTTACATAGATATATCTCATGGATCTTATGGTTAAATCTTGGATCAGTTCCGAGCTTAACCTTTAGATTCGCCACGCCCCTAGTAGGTGTAGCGGAAAAATCGGGATATGCTCCAAATACAAAGTAGCTTAACGTATAGTGATTTCTGTTATACAAGATATATATATAGTATATTCCGATTTGAAACGGATAGACAAACGAAACGGCGGACAGACATTGTATAAAACTAATATACTCTCTATACTCGTACTATGTGAAAGAGTACAAATTTAGATCCAAACAAGAAAAGAAAAACCTCGATGGATAGAAGAGCCCACAAATTATTATAATATATAGTCAGCATAGATTTGAGCTTTCCTTTATTTAAGTTTATGTTCAATACAAATATTGTTTCTTTACTTATAATATCAGAATAAGAAAGGCTGTGATAAAAAAAATATATATATTTTTTTATACATACATACATACTATTTTTTCAATTTTGTCACGATACAATTTTGGATGATATCAATATCAATATGTATATATACAGGGGTTACAAAATATTTATATATATGCGGGCGTATTTGAAGAACAGTTACGAGTCAATCCGTTCACACATAATAATACTAGGATACACACCTATACATAAATATATGTATATGTATATATATAGCTATAGATATAAGCATGAATCTCTTGTTGCTGGCATCGGGGTCGATGATCTCGGTGGTGTCTAGCGCACCTTGGACACGGGCTGCAGCAGCTGGGCCGTCCAGGCCTGGCGATTCGATGGGTCTTCGATTTGATTGCGCCCCAGGCACTTGCCCTGTGAGATGAGCTCGGCGAACTGGGCGACGATGGGATCCCGATTGCAGGAGGCGACGGCGGTGACGGTGTCCGCATGATTCACATAGTATGCAACAAATTTCATGTCCTCCAGGCTGCCATCGATGATGACCTCCTTGTAGCTGCCATAGCCCGCATACCGTATGCCCTTGCCGAAGAGCAGGGTGAAGAAGAAGGGCACCGCCTCCATTTTCTTGATGCTGCCGCACATGTTGATCGCCGCAATCCGGCCGTGGTACTGGGCCAGCTGGTAGTGTCCGATGTTGACGCGCGACTGGGCCAGCCCATAGATGTGGGCGTTGGCAATATCGCCGCCCACATAGACATCGGGCACGTTCGTCTCCAGAAAGTCGGTGACATCGATGGTGCCGTTCTCATTGACGCGCACACCGGAATCGACCAGGAATTCGGTGTTCGGCCTGGAGCCGGTGCCCATCACTAGTAGATCGCATGGTATGGTCGACTCGTCCAGCAGATCCACCTCGATCAGCTCGCCCTCCTCGTCGCCAATGATGTTCGTGATGCCGCTCTCCATCAGCATGGTCACATTGTTGTCCCGGAACAGCTTCAAGACACGGGCGCCAATCTCCTCGCCGAAGGCCGCCTTCAATGGGACGGTGTCGCGCCCGACTACCGTAACGCTGGCCACCTTCGAGACCAGCGCCGCGGCCACCTCCAACGATATGAAACTGGCGCCAAGGCAGACGACTCGCATCTGTGGCGTTACTAGCTTGAATAGGTCCTGGGCATCCTGAAAGTCGCGCACCGTCCTCACCATCTCCAGGTCGGCACCAGGAATGGGCGGCTTTACAGCCGTACCGCCGGTGGCTATGTAGATCTTATCATACTTCACCACATACCCATTGGAGCAGTGAAGCTCCTTCTGTGAGGTGACCAGCTTCTCGGCGCTGACGCCCTGCCACACCTCGATGTTGTTATCCTTGTAGAACTGCTCATCACGGAACTGTATGCTAGCGATGGGTATGCCCACCACCTTGCACACCTTGACGCGATCGTACGGCAAATAGGGTTCGCGGCACACCAGGATCAGGCGGCCGGTGAAGCCCTCCTGGCGCAGCGTCTCCACGCAAACGGCACCCGATGGCCCGCCGCCGACAACAATATAGCAGCGTTCGTCCTTGGGATTACGCTTGGCCATGCTCTTCAGACGCTTGGACTTCTCCAGATCGGTGCGCTTCATGCGCACCATCACCTGGCCCTCGTCGCTGACGTTCACCTTGTAGCAGGGCAGCGAATCGAGGCCGGGAAAGTCCTCAATGTCGCCCGTCTCCAGATTGAAGCAGGCGCCATGCCACGGACAACGGATGCGCCCCATGCCCAGTGCGCCGGTGTGCATCGGTGCCCCATAATGGGTGCACTTGGAGCCAATGGCATGGAGTTTGCCACGCTGCTTCACCAGCAGCACGCTGGTATCCTCATCAAAGTCCACCTGCTTCATGCTATTCTCGGCCACCTCGCTGGCCTTGCAGACGGCCACCGCCTCGGTGTACTCCGATTCTTTCTCCACATCGCTGACGGCGAACATCTTCTCGCACTTGGATTGATAGGAGCCGGCGGCACCTGTGAAACAGATTAGCAATCAATTTGTATTCTCTGTAATGGCAGCGTGGGCAAGGGCGTGGCGAGGGCGTGGCGACGGTTTAGTGTTACGGCTTAACGAGTTTGACGAAATCAACAACATTTAATATGACTTTTTCCCGTTTTCCCAATTGCTTTTCTTTTTTTTGTGCGGGTTTTCTTCTTGTTTTTGTTTTTGTCTTTTTTTTGTAATTTTATTTTTATAGATCAACTTAAATATTCGAGAGAGAAAGTGTCGCCTGCTGCTTCGGCTGGCATAGAAAGCAGCCGCCCAGGTGAACAGGTGAGCAGGTGAGCAGGTGAACAGGTGAACAGGTGTCTGTCAGTTGTTAATATGTCGTCACTGCATTCAGAACTCTATGCAACGCTGCTCTGCCTGTCGCTGCTGCTGGCCGCAGCTGCCGCAGGAGACAAGCAGGAGCAGCAGCAGCAGCAGGAGCAGGAGCAGCAGCAGCAGCTGGAGCTAAAGCTGAGCACGCTGCGTGGACACAAGCAGCTGCTGCAGGCGGAGATTGCCCGTCTGTATATGGGCGCATATACGCCGGAGATGCCGCTGCTGGTGGAGGAGCTGCAGCAGCGTCAGCTAGACATACAACGGCAAATCGACAAGCTGGAGGGCAAGGCCCAGCAGCAGGATGCACAGCAGCTGGCGCTCAATCTGGCAGCCGACTTTGAGTTTCTGCAGCACAAACTGAACGAGCTCAAACTTCAACTGGATGCCATGCAGGCCAACAGCAGCAGGAGCAGCAGCACCACCAGTAGAACCACCAGTAGAACCACTACCAGCAGCACCACCACCAAAGACGATCTAACTCGCGAGGTGACGCCCAGCAGCACGCCTCGAGCGCCAGTTGGCTCGTACTTCTTTACGCCGCTGATGGCCATGCCGGAGTCTGGACCCAGCAGTGGCATCGCCACGCCCTCGCTCATCAAGCGGGTGCTGGCCATGCTGCGACCCAATGCAGCCAGCGCGAACTCCTCCAGCCCAGCCAGCTTGCTGCGTGGCAGCCAATGGCCAGAGTCAACGAACAAGGAGAAGCAGCAGAAGCAGAAGCAGGAGCAGCAGCAGAAGCAGCAGCAGCAGGAGAAGCAGCAGGAGAAGCAGCACGAGAAGCAGCAGCAGCAGCAGGAGAAGCAGCAGCAGCAGAAGCAGAAGCAGCAGCAGCAGCAGCAGAAGCAGCAGCAGCAGCAGCAGAAGCAGCAGCAGGAGAAGCAGGAGAAGCAGCAGCAGCAGGAGAAGCAGCAGCAGCAGGAGAAGCAGCAGCAGCAGGAGAAGCAGCAGCAGCAGGAGAAGCATCAGCAGCAGCTGCACAGTGCGGAGGAGCTGCTCGCGGAGCTAAAGCTGCAGCGCCGATTCCTGGACGATGCCATTAAGCGCATGGAGCTGGTGTCCGTCAAGCGGAGCAACAAGTTCTAATTGGAATCACATAAGATTACCATTACCATAGCTATAAGTTGAAATTTTTTTTTTGTCTGCATGCGTTTTTTTTTCATCACTCAATAAAACTATATTTTGAACCACTTATGGAACCACTTTGACTTACAAGTTGGAACTAGCTGTGGAACTAGTTCCGTGCTACTACAAATCTACGGCGGAACTAGCTAAGAACCTATACCGTATAGGTATACCACTATTGGTATACGTGAACTAGAAGCTCTCTATAGAGCTATCCACGGAACAATGTTGGAACCACAACTGGGAATGTAGAACTAGGAACTAAGCAGACATTAGTTTTGGAAACAGTCAAGAAGACGGCTCATACCAGTTGGAACTAAAAGATCTATGAAAACAGTATATTCTATTCTATATTGCTGCATTAGACTATTTGGAACCAGTTTTTGAACCACTTGGGAACAAATATTGAGAGGTTCGCTGAAGATGTTGAAAGAGAACTGAAAAAATGGAACAATACTTTTGTTGGGGGGTACAAAATTGGAACTAAATTATGGAACTAGTTCAGCTTGAACTAAATTGAGATAAATTGAAGAAATGTACTCAAATAATATTTTCATTGAAAATTCAACAGTGTTTTCAGCGAACCGGAACAAGTTCCTAATCGCAAAGCTTTTCATTCAACAATATATATGGGCTCTACAACGGTTAGAACAATAGATCGACAGGATTCGACTGGACGCTATTGAAACTTTCAACTCCATCAAACGAAGTGAGTTTTATGATTTCAATTTGATTTCTTCGCTGATTAACAAGATGATTTGCAAATTTTTCAAGTGCCAGACATGGGTTTACTGATAAGAACTGAACAATTACCAGTGTTAGATAAAAAATTGGACGTGCCGCATGTGAACCGAACTGCTACATGTGTATGTATGCATGTAGTTGTCGAGGCTGATCGGAATGATGATTATTTGCATAATAGAATCCGCCGTAAAGCAAATCGAAAGGGCTTTCACTTTTTTTGGGCCGTCTTTTATAATGGATTTTGCAATGAGCACAGATAAATCGATATGTCTTCAAGGGCAAAGCAAAGTTAAAAATGCGCTGCGTCATGTTGGCATGTAAAGACGCCTATGTATTTCCATGTCGAGCCAAATAATCAATAGGGCGGAGCCCAAAACTGGATGACGGCTAACAATGTGACAAGCAAGCGACGATGACTTATAGCCTAGGCAATTGAAATGGTTATTGGAAAGGCATTAGAGGGGTATAGCTGAATAATGAACAGAGATTGACCTACAGATCTGGGTAGATCTGAATATGTATATGGATAAAGATATAGCTGGGCGATATACATATATATGTGGATAGAATTAAATTCAATTGGAGCTTAAGTCCGAGCGTCGAAGCTATATTAATCTCTAAATATCAGAAAAAAATCAAGCTAAAGCAAAATTTATCATTCAAGATTTAAAGCTAAAAAAATCCCCACTCGAATTCATCGTAACAATTATCTAACTTGGATTATCTATCTTGGATTTTTAAAGGAGCTAGAACTAGAACTAGTTGTAAAGTTCTTGAGCTGAAGCCAACAAAATAAACCTAATTAAACCAAACTATTTCTACGGGACTACCTAGGACAATTGGGCTATAATAATTATGTGATAAATAGCAGCTGGCGTGCCTATACATACATATATAAAACATCTAGTAAAAGGTCTATAGACCTTAGAGGTTTATAGGCGTGCCTACAGCACATTTAAAATTCATAATTACCGATTACTTTCAATTACTTTAATCGATCCTGAGCTTTGTATGTAATATTTTATAGAGCTGCCTTGAAAAATTGATATATCTCATCAAAATTGAACTTTGATCGATAAGAAAAACTGTAAGTTTGGGTTTGTGAGCAGGTAAAAATAACCTTTAATTAATTCCAGTTTTTTTTTTTTTTTTTTAATATTCAACTCAATCGAAAATTCCAAATGTGCGTCATGAGAGTTTGGGTTCGACTAGCAGATGCCCTAACTGTGGTTAGAGGAAAATGGGGTACTACTATTGGTATATCAGAGATATAGCTAAAAGTATATCTATATATTTATATATATTCTCATTCTTAGACATATTGATGAGTCGAATCGATCTAAACAGATGCGCACCTGTTTTTAGTACTACCATGCTTACCTGTTGCATGAGTAAGCAAAAAAACTGTATGCCTGTTTTATATACATTTTATGAGTATATTCATAAGAAAAACAAACCAAATGACGTCATGAGTTTAAAGTAAAATAAAATAGGAAAAAAAAAACCCGAAATGCAAGGGAAAAGAACAAGTTAATGAATCAGAGCTCAGCAAGAAATCGTAATAAGTTAGTGTAATTAACATGAGTAGAGCGTGAATTCAGAGTAAAATCACACACACACACACACACACAGAAACACGTCTTGGCCTTGTCATACATATGCTCAAAACAATTGTAATAGTAAATGTATAAAAACAAAACAAAACCAAACAAAACTATGCAAAATGTGTTTCTGTTTCTTGGTCTTAGCCTGGTTTACCCACAAGCAACAATCCGTTTGACGGCTTTTTCAGCTGTTTTTGTTGCTGCTGTTATTGTTATGAAGTCTATAAAAAAACAGAAAAAAAGCCACTCGAAAGCTTAAATTCGAGATAAACAAAAATTGCCGCCGTTCCAGCGTAAACCGAGAGATATCTATGCTGAGTGGGCAGATGAAGAACGACTGGTGCCAAGCAGAACTATTTAACAGAGCTCTCTCACACTCTCTCTCTCTCTCTCTTCCGACTAGCCGGTGCTCTTTCACTACTATTGATTCATAATTAAACAATTGCCGATTGGAAAATGGAAAATTTGATTGCGTGTCGAAGAGCAATTAGAGACGATTAGAAAGGTAAACGAAACTCATTACGAGACGAGAGAGAGAGAGACAAAGAAATAGAAATGATAAAGTTATGATATATATGTTGATATATACATACATGTATATATAGACATACATATATACATAAACATATGTAGATACACTTCTGGAATAGGAAGCAAACGCTCTTTCCCCCTCATTCTCTCTCCTTCTCCCTCTCGCGCTCTCGCTCGCAGTTTCACATTTCTTTTCATGGAGCAAAGCTCTAAACATAATCGATCATTGCGGAATATATGTATATGTATGTTGATATTTACAAATATAAACACATATATCTCATTTCGTTCTCCCGCTCTCTCATTCTCAGACTCACATAACTTTCCACGGAACAAAGCCTAGCTCTAGTTATAATTGATCAGTTCAGGGATTCGTGCAGTTGTCTTTTGTCGGCTAGTTTGCTTTAAATTCGTTCTTCAGCCTGATAATACCTGAATTGTGATCCGGATTGGGCGTAATTTTGCCAGTAGTTTTGTATTCCTTACAGAGCATGGAACCCATTGTGTGTATTTGTTTATAATTCGAATATTTCGGTGTGTTCTCCAAGCACTTCAAATGCCTTAATCTACACAGAAGATAATAGTAACGGTAAAGAATCTGATCAAAACTTCGATAATCTATAATATGTACATACCTATGTGTTGCCAATGAATATTGAATTGGTTTCTTTAGCGTATGCGCTAGGCGATAACTGTTTGGTAACCTGAAATAGAAAAATTGAACAGAATGTAAAATTAGTTATTTTTTTAATTTTTTAATTTTTTTTTTTTTCAAATTTGTTTACTTAGTAAATTATCAAAAGTGCATCAAACAAAATCACAAAAAAAAAATTTAATTAAAAAATATCTCTCTTGATGAACTGTTCATGTAGAGCATGCACTCTTCGCTCATTGCGGCGCATCTCTAGAAAGAGTGTGTCAGTAACTGTTTTCTTCGATTACGACATATTGCCGCCCGCTCTCCTGCTCTCGCGCTCCCACACTCTCCCATTCACGCCGTCTTAGAGCACTTGCGCACGCTCTCTCACTCACTCTCTCGCCAGACGTTCGGCTTTTTTCCGTTCACAAACCAAAACAGAAAAGAACAAAAAAAAAGGCGAAAAAAAACTGTAACGTTTATGGCAAAGAATGTGTAAAACAAACCCGGCACAGCAGACAGATGCAACAGGTAACAAAAGCGAAAGACGTAAACGCGCTCCCGTGGACAGAATCTTGCGTCGCCTTAACACACGCACTGGACGAATCTACGGGCTTTTCTTATTACTACTATTACGATTATTTGCTTTATGGAGAACAGGCACGTCCGTGCTCTGCGAGCTGCGAATCGAGTATGCGGCACAAACAAATACAAATTTTTTTAGTATGTAGAAATAGCGACTTCGATAGTAAGCGACGCGACGCCGTCGAGCGTTTACATGTGTATTGATTGTGCTGCCGCCGTACATGCACACACACACACACACACACACACAGCTGTGCGTGTGTATGAGACATTTGGTTTTGGTCAAAATTGGAGCCCATACAAGCGGCGAAGCAAACGCTTCGACCTTGTCGCCGCTCTCCACGCAACAACAACAACAACAGCAACAACAATAAGAACAAGCACATTGCACAGGCAACAAGCGGTTAATACGCCCCTTCGCCCTACCCTACCCGCCACAGCCCAGCATTTACCGGTTTGGAGCAACAGCAACCACAGCGACCGCAGCAATTGCCAATTAAGTGAGAACCACAACAGCCAGGTGTTTAGCCTTCAAGTGATTTGGCCATATCAACGTTAGTCAGCGTTCACTGTAGCGAGCAATTTGTAAGCTATGCGTAAACTACTTAGCCTAGCGTATCTAATAAACAAAAGACAAATGCAACAAATAATTAATTATCAAATGCAATCACCAATTAATTACAAGTACTCTAACAACTTAGTCAACGTAATGTAGATTTCTGCAAGCTTAGCTGTTTGTCTTAATGATCTTTCACTGTCTTCGTCATAGAACATTTACTGGTTCATTCATCTCTCTATCTCTCTCCCTCTGCTTTTAACGAATTTACACTATTCATATAAATGTGTATGTATGTATGTATTTAAAGCAGTTTGTCAATCTGACTGCCAATTTTAATTAACATTAAACTAAGTGCTGTTAGCTGATTTAATTCGTTTTGCTTTTGTTTGAGGCATTTGTGGGTTTTTTTATTTTGTGCATTCAGTCGGCACGTCGCTGATAAGGCGGCTTTACGAAATAAGTATGAGGAATATGCGCAAGTCAATGGTATTCGTAATTATCTATACAAATAAATACAACATGTGCATTATTTAATATATGTAGTTGTTGCTACTGACTTACATGTTTTTTGTTAAGCATATTAGTGGCCAACGTTTGTTTACATATGTCCAGAGCTTTTCTTGTTGTTTGTTAATTATCGGTAGAAAATGAATAAATCGAATTACAGCAATAACATCGATAATTGAGCACACCAGCTGTTCAATTCTGTTAAGTTAACAGCAGCATGTCGATAGTACACAATCTATGCGACAGATGGCGCATCAACATTCAAAGGCGCCAAATTCAAAAAGTAGCTTTTGCACTAATATCAAGCTAATTCAACTAGAGCACAAATATGTATATATGTATATATATATACAGCTATATACAAATTGATTAAATTAAGCTTTAATGTACGTTATACGCGAGGTTAGCTGTGAAAAGTGTGCTGCCACACAGATTTTGCTTCTTCAACAACTTGCCATTGCCTTTGGCTATGCGTTTGCTAAACAATAAACAAGCGAATTAATTAAAATTAATTGATATTATTATTGCAACTATTTGTAAGTGCTGCTAATATATTGTACAAAGGTCAGCCGCATGTCCACCAACATTATTCCATATATTATTATAATGTCAATGATTAATTGATTAATACTTCTGATTAAAATTGCGGTTTATTGTAGTCCTAATCTAAATATGTATATATATTAATAGGTGATCTACATATGTATGTATATATATACTATATACATATATATAGAGGTATATACATATGTACATTAAGCAGTTGTTATTTGTTTACAACTGGCTCCACGCGTTGCCCAAGTGATTGCCGTGTGCCGATTACAGATGTTGATTTCCACACACACACACACACACACACGCACACATACACGCAGAGCGCCAATTCATGGAGCCATGCAACAACTGAATCTCTCTAGATTAGGTTCAAAGGTCACAGCCTGACACACACACACACACACGTAGATAGAGAGCGGCTCCCTGCCAGGCCATTCTCTTACTTTTATTAACATGATTTCTATTCACGTTTCAATTTTCTTCGCTTTTTTTTCGGCTGCTGGTGCATTGTCCCCAATTGCGTGGCAACTCTGGCCAAGGTCGCGCTTGGAGACGGGGCGACAACCTTTCGCAGTTCAAATGCCTAATTCACAGTTAGGTGCTGGCAGCCAAGTACCGATATATTATATATGTATATATTATATTGTGTGTGTGTGTGTGAGTGTGTGGATGTGGGTGTGTGTGTGCATATTTTTTTGCACTGCATGTGCGCTGCGTAGCTCTGTTCCGTTAGGCACAATTTCGTTTGTCTGCTTCTTCTGCGTCCTCTTCTTCGTGCTGTTGCTCTTTTTTCTTTGGGGAACATGTTGACCTTGGAAGCGTGCACCGTGGTACAAGAGTGGCACATATGTACATACATATCTATGTAAATGTAGTTACTTTGCTGTATGTATATGTTGTATAGATACAAGTTTTAAAATAAGTTTATAGCGTTAACAACTTAGTTTATGATATATAAAAATCGAAATTTTTACTATAAAAAATTGTCTGAAATTGTTCAATAGTTGTTTGATGTTAACCAAATTTAAATAAAAATAAAATTAAACTACATAAATTGTATATGTGTATGTGTATGTGTGCATACATAATATTCATAAAATTATTTGTTGCTCAGAATTAAAAAATAATAATAATAATAAATAAATAATTATACGAACAAATGTGACTAATATAATCATTTTTTTGTCATGCTAGAAACTTTATAAGCTATAAAATTGTTGCATATTTTCAAAGTTTATTCTGCAAATTCAATTGACGCTTTTGTGCCACTGTGCAATGGCTCTTGCAGTTCATTGGCAGCTGCCTAACATGGCTTACGCATCCTGGCCATGAACTTCAGTCTTCCCTCTATCTCTCTTTCCCTTCATCTATCTATCTCTCTCTCTCTCTTTCTCTCTCTTTCGTCTCGCAGCAGCCAAATGTGTGTCTATGCTCGTTGGCGGCATTTTCTGTGGCTTAAGGTCGAATCCCATTGCGGCTGTTGTTGTTGTTGTTGTTCTTGGCACAGGTCAAGCGGTCGTTCGTCAGTTTATTGACTCACGCGATAATTTCGCATTGTTTCAGATATTTTTGTCAACGCTTTAAAAATTTAATAATAAGAAATTCGCTCTAGGCGGGATTGAAACACTAACAGATACTCTGGATGTACAAGCATAGAGAGTGTGAGTGAAAGAGAGAAATAGAGGGTGAGAAGAAAGGAGAGTGGAAAGGAGAGCCAGACGTAAGAGAGAGAGAGAGAAAGAGAGTCCCAGAGAGAGAGAGAGAGAGCGAAGAAGGGCGATCGTGAAAGCTAGAAGAGAGTAAGAGCGGGATGGAGCCAGGCAAGGAGCGAGCAAGTTACAGACAGAGTGAGAGAGAGAGAGAGAGAGAAAGGCGTCTTCTATGAATAACTCCCAAACTATACTCAGAATAAAAAGTTGAAAATAAATTTCTAGTCACAATTAAGCAAACTAACTAAAAATCTCTTCACATACACAGTAAATATTTTTAATCTGGGCCAGGCGCCATCTAGCGACGACCAAGTTTAACCATAGTTTGGAGGATAGAACAACTGAAATTGGTCAAACGTTTCAACTCGAAAAACTACATACATATGTATATACATATGTATGTATGTATGTACACTCATGCCTTTTTCGCTTTCAAAAACTTTGTCGAATAGAAAGAAGAAGAAAAAAGTCGAATAGAAACAGTTGTCTTAGTAGGTAAAGACATTGAAATCATTAGGCCTATAGACTAAAGACAGTTAGGGCTCGCACAAATCATAATCGAAACCAAACTCGTACAGTAAAGTTAGAGAAAAATTGTTCCTAATTTTTGTATAATTTCGGCTTCATTTTATATTTTCGAAACTCGCGAATTTCAATCCATTTAACTGGACAAAAGCGGAGTTTAATAGCGGAAAAGAAAACGAAGTTGAAGAAGACGAAGACGAAGAAGAAGGAGTGGAAGAAGAAGAAGTGAAGAAATTGGAACTATGCCGGAGATACCAGTTGTTCTGTATGATGAAGGTGTGGACATTTACCCACTCTTCAATATAGAGATCACTGTGGAGCATGAAGATCCCGCTGAGCCCGTCGCCCCCAATGGGCCCGGCGTCCCCAATGAGCCGGTGGTAATCACATTGTACGACGGCGGAATGCCGTACGAAGTATTCGCGCAGATGATGGACGACGTGGAGAATCGCACAGATGAAAATACAGCCGTCATCTATGTAGCACTACATTTTATGTTATAATCGATTCGCAGATCGAGATCGTTTTGGGAATCGACACACACACTGCAAATGGCCATCCGAAGCATGTACCCACACACACACTCACACACACATACACACAGACATACATATGTATATACCCTGTAATCCTGTTTGAAGAACTGTTGCTATGCATCTTTTGAATAACAATCGAATTGCTTAGCGAAAATGCAAAGTTCAATTAATTTGATAATGTTTTGTTATTTGTTTACATTTGTTGTGATTGTTGTTGTTATTATTATTGATATTTGTTTTTATTGTAGCTGCGAGCATGTCGGGAATGGACTCTCGTCTAGGCTCGAGTATCGCACCGCCCGCCAGCATCCCAGGCACCCGCTTTTCGCTTCTGGGTCAATAATCTGCGTCGGAGTCGCCGTCGTGTTGCACTGGCGCCCACTTGTCGCTCATGTCAATCAATGAAGATCCAATTTTAGCACAAGTAAACAATATAGACGTATTGCCCCCGCTGGGCAGCCTCTGGCCGATCCGTCATCTCCTCAGCGGCGACAGCATCAAATAGTAGATGCGAATTCCATCTATACTCCAGCTGGGGTAGCCGCCCACAAATCTTATCAGCTCCACCTCCAACTTCTCATCTCTCTCTCTCTCTCACTCCCTCTCTCTCTGTTATCTTTGTCTCACTGCTGTCTATATATATATTTCAATATATATATATCTGTCTGTGATACATTTTTTAATATTAGACTGGACAGTCCCTATGGCTCGCTAGACTCTCTGATTCTAGAACTGAATTCTGTAGGAAAAATTCATTGTATTTCGAATGTATTCCATTACTTTTTTCCTATTCCTCATTAGATTTCTCTTAACTTTCTGTATATCTCATATTAATATCATCATTTACCATTATTCTATATGCTGAAGGCTTATAGAATAGCCCAGTGTCTAAAAGATTTTCCTCGATTTGTAACTTATGCTATTATCCTCAAGTTCCAGGAAATTTTATTTTTAGTTTTATTTTTAGAAATACTTGTCAAAATTTCCCCACTATTTTACATAATTTCCCATTATTTTTTAATAATCTGTCCTATACAGAAGTTTGTATGCTTTTCTTCTTTGGAATGGTCTTATAAATCAATTTAATGTAATTGAATTGATGTACATTCAAAGCATTTTTCCGTTTAGAAGTTCCCCTGTTTATTCAATGTTTCCGCAGGCAACATGAAATTCCCATTATTTTGAGTTAAGCAATTTCCTAGAACCGAATGCATTATTCCATATGCAACTTCAGCAAATGACAAATTCCCTTTATTAGTTGATTCAACTGATTCACCCGATTATCCAATTTCCATCCCTTAATTCCCCCAGCTAGGCTGAGCCGCGTTTGCAGTCGAAATAGTCGCTGCTGCCATTCAGTCAGTCCGTCAATTCGCCGAGTCTTGCTCATCGCTCAGACTTTGAACCCCGTTGCGTACACAGCACCAGACCCCAAGACCCAAGACCCCAGACCTAACACCCAAGAGCCGACGCGCTCCAGACACGACAAGCGCCGACAGCCGACAGCCGACAGCCGACGAGACCCAACCCTCTGCTTATCAACAACAGCAACAAACAACAACAAGTTGTCAATGTTTCTCAGAGAATAGATCGCCTTCTCCTTCGCCCGCTCTCACTCGCACTCTCTCTCTCTCTCTCTCTCTCGCTCGCTCGCTCGCTCTCTTTCTCTCTCGCACTGCAGCGCTTTGTCTCTCGGATAGATTGTGCTAAAAATAGGGAGGTCTACGATTGGGCGCGCGCTGTTATTTTTAATGGAAACTAGATCACGTTGAATTCACGTTGCGTTGTTTACGTTTTTACTGCCGTTACGCTCGCAGGCTGCGCCTGTTGTTGCTGTTGTTGCTGTTGTTGCTGCGACTGCTGCGGCTGCTGCTGTTGTTGTCGCGGGTTTCCGCTCTTATACGGCTGGCTGCAACAAACAACAACAGCAAAAGCAACAGCAGCTCAAGCAACCAAAACATCAACATGCCTTATCGGAGAGCATTACCGTTATCAAAGCAGAGCTCGCACACACACACACACACACTTATTTGTGTGCGTAATAGTAGATGCTCCACAACAAGCCAAGGACCCAATGCGTACTACGCACCAAAATAAAAGAGGAAAAAATTGTAAAAGTAAAAAAAAAAAACAAAAAAAAAAAACAAAAAAGAAAATCTTGCTCAATGTTATATAAGCAATCCTGTTGGGAAAGCCCAGCTTTAAAAAGAAGAAAACAACAATAGCAACAAGCACAACAGCAACAACGACAATTATAACTAAAACAAATAATAAACAAGTCTTATCTGCCTGCCCTCTATGCCAATTATAGGCACCAAAACAAATATTTAACTTTAAATTGCTTCAAAATTACTTGATAACATAAATACATAAATAGGCATGCACACATAAACACACATTCATATGTATGTACATCAAATATACATTGGGCTTTAGCTCGATAGCAGTGCCAATTGAGTATTATCTCTGCAAGCACAACTTACCGCTTACTGTAGCTGCATTCCCCGCCCGCCGACCGCAACGCCTAACAGCTGATAATCGGCAAGGCATTCGGCTCAACTGGTTTGCCCAACTAGAATTCCCAGAACAGCAACAACAGCAACAGCAATAACAGCAACAACAACAGCAGCAATATCAATAAGAGTGCACAGGTTAAACAGTGTTGCTGCTTGTCGACCCCAAACAATGTAGAGTGTGGAGAGAGGTATAGTACGAACGTTAGCGAGAGAGTGGCAAACGGAGAGAGCGAGAGTGTGGAAGAGGTTGATGCTGCTGTCACTGTGATGGATTCACTCTACATACATATGTATGTACATACATACATACATACATAGTTGTTCTTTTTGTTTGCATTGTTATTCGTCGTGTACCCAAGCCGATAACTCACACAAAATGCACTTGCAATATACATACACACATATATCTATGTATGTATGTATGTGTGTGTGCATGAGTGCGTGCGTGTGTGTACTTTGTTCAACAGCAAATATTATTAATATTGTCATTGTTATTGTTATTAATGCTGAATACAGCACAAACACACACACACACACACACACACACATGCACTTTCACACTCACGCTGGTCGTGTATACAGTGACCTCTCGATATTTGCTTTCATGAGCAATACATTTTAGGGGGAGGATTTTAAGAATATTTCTTTCTTTGCATTAAAAATAATACTAAACGAAAATTTTGAGACACAAAGCAAAAAATAAATAAAAATAATATAAAATAATAATAAATAAACACGCATATTAAATAAAAAATAAATTTGTTTCATTGTATAAATTTTTAAATGAAATACATCCCAATGTAATACTTGTATTTTATATAACAATATACTATTAACTATTCCCCACGCTTCAATTAAATTTATTTAGCTTTTTGTAGAGTTTTTTTTGACAGTCTTAAGCCCAATGTGCGTGCACAGTGCAAAGCACAGTTAGGGCAGCGTAATGCGAATTATGTAGCCATACATACAGACGTGCATGCATACCTACATGCACGTACATAGTACATACATATACATATGTATATGTATTAATGCATGTGTAGAGCTTATGAATATCAATGCAGAGATCGACAAAACCGTTACTCGGGTGCTCTGCTCAGTTCGGGTAGCAATCCGATGGATGTTTCAAGAGGCGCTTGCAGCACACAAAAGAATTCTTTTTAAATTCGGCTGTGAAACAACGAGCAACGAGTGCCTCAAAAAAATATTACATTCATACACACACACACACACACATTCATACAACAGACGCTGTTTATAGATGTAACTGTTACTGGAAATGTGCAATTAGTGCAAGTACTAAAAAAGGAACGTAGAAATAGCACAAGTTGATCAACACTGAAAAGCGGAACTAAACTCCACTCGCCATCAAAAACCAATCGACTTTGGTGCGAAACACTTGATGAAGGTTCGTTCGCAGGAAACGATGAAAATAAATAAAGACAAGCAGACGGAAAAGCCAAAGGAAAGTCAATCAGACGACAAAGCAAGCGAACAAATAAATCTTGCAAGTGCCTTGAGTGAGTGTAAGTGTGTGTGCGTAAGTGTATGTACATATGTAACTGTGTGTGTGCGTGCTAGTAGTAGCCTCTGTACATGTGTGTGCGTGTGCGTATGCATGCGTGTATGTTGATTCGTTGAAAATGAGATAACAACAAAACGCACAGCAGTCACAGCCGCAGTCGCAGCCGCAGTCACAGCCGCAGTCTGAGTCGGACGTCTGTGTCTAATTATAGAACACTGGTCGCTAAAAATACAATTCACATCGGTTCGCCCCGTTGACTGACGCTGTGCGGCACAGCCACAGTCACAGCCACAGTCACAAACACTGGCAAACACACAAATCATTGACAGGCAAACCACAGCTAACTTAACGAAACGGGAGAGCGCGTGCCAAAAACTGCCGCTCAGAGAGAAGGAGGAGCAGAGCCGAGCAGTGAGCGTGAGTGTGAGTGTGAGTGTGAGAGAGAGAGAGAGGCAAAGAGATAGAGAGCGCGTGCAAGAGGTTACAATTTCGTAATAAGTGTGCGGGCCAAGCAGCTGATTGTTTATTTGATATTACCGATAGCAAGACACACACACACAAACAGCCGATGGCTTGAGTAGAGGCGTATACCGATCGTCGAGCAAACAAAAGGAATCAAAGAACGGGGAGGGCTGCAAGGGCAACAGCACGAAAGCTTAGTCAGCGAAAGCCCCCAACAACAGCAGCAGCAGCAATAACAACAACAAGAACTACAGTAAAAGCAGGAGTCAACGCAGGAACACAACTGTTACTACGTTTTGCTGTGTGACTGGCCGAGGCAGCCGCCGCCAGAGAGTGTGAGTGAGGGAGAGAGAGCGAGCCGAAGCAACAGAGCAGCTCAGCGCAGCTTGTTATTGGAAAAGAGAGGGGAAGCGAGAGAGAGAGAGAGAGAGAGAGAGTGAGATAGAGTGAGAGTGAGAGAGAGAGAGAGAGTGTCTGTCTGGTCTGTCTGTGCAAGTCGCTTGATCAACGATCAGCGAGACGCCGAGCCTGTTCATCAAAGCGCGTTCCAAATCCAAGCCAGACGCATCGTTGGGTCGTGCGCTCCAACGCAAAAAAAAAAAAAGAACGAAAGAAAATAAGAAACAAAAAGCACTCAAACAGTCTGCAGCAGTCGGCGATTGGTCGCGGCGTATCAGGACCCCACCGAAACTTCATACTTGGAGCCGAAAGCGAAAACAAAAGCAACTGCAACGGGGACAACAACAAGAACGAAATGCAACAAAATCGCCAAACTGCGCGCGAGCTATACAAGAATCGTACTCCAAAGACACGCCCGAACACACTAGCCCGACTCTCTTAGCCAGGCTCTCAACTCCCACTGAAGTTTATAAATTTTTTTTTTTTTTTTTTCATCCTATATCTCAATAAGAAACTTTTTTTTTGCTCGTGTTTGCGTGATTCTCCAAGCGATCCTATATACATCTATCTATAATTAATATCTAGAACTATATAAATATATGTGCGTAACTGTTATTTAATTAATTTTTTTCGTGACAAAAAAAAAAAAAAAAACAATTGTGATTTTTGAAACTGTGTGATGGCAAAAAGAAACGATAACAAAAAGAAAGTTCCTTAAGAAAGTGATAAAGCTCCAAAAAGAAAGACAACAACAACAATAACCGCAACAAAAGTATCTGCATTACTTATATACATCTATCCATATATATGTATATAAATTGATATACCTTTATATATATTTCCGATATATCATCAAGGATCAGCCATAAATTGATATGCAAAAGTAAGTGAAGCAATTTGGTATTCCTCTATGGAATATATGAAATTAATATTTGATATATGTATGTACATATATAACATATAGAGTTTACCTCGAAATTATCTCATCGAAATCTTATGTAATACAAATTAAACCTGAATCGTCAAGTCCAACTGTAAAATGTGTTTCAAATAAGTATGCTACATGAAATCAAGCCAAGTGTATAGACATATGTATATATGTATGTGTATATATCTTCATATTGGTATATACATATATAAACTTTACATGTATAATTCGAGCTGTGCTCTAAGCCCTCCCTCTACTGTGAGCCCGCCACGTGGATGTCAGAATTCTTAGAATCCTAACTAAATTCCGCTTGCATTATCTAGCGTAAACAAGTTTTGACAGTCAAAACACGCATAACCTTGGGTTCGTCGGCTGCCCTATGAAATATGGGAGTATATACATAGTATATACCCTACATAATATTTAAATATGTCATATAAAACTTCCATATGCTAATATCTGCCTAGCACTCGCTCGCTCTCCCCCCCCCCCCCCCCCCCCTCTCCAACTCTTTAATTTTTTGAAATTTTAATTTGTTTTCTCTTTGATTAAAAAAAAAAAAAAAACAACAACAACAGCAATTAAATTTGTAGGTTCCAGATGATAAGCTGAACTCGAGCTTATTTTTAACCATTGAAGTTTATGTATATACTATATACGTATATATGTATATATGTATATACTATGTATATATATTTACAAAAACACAATAACAAGAAGAAGAAGAATGATTCTTCAGTAGGGAAACACAATAATATTTGATATTGATAAGAAGCAGAGGCGGAGGCGGAGGCAGAGGGAGAGGCAGAGGCAAATGCGAATGACTCCGACTGTTTTGTTATTTTTAGACTTGGCATGCTATAAAAATAAAAACACATTTTATCAAACAGAAATGATATTACATAGACGATATGGGTAATACTTTGGAAGCATACATATATATGTATATGTACGTATATGTATATATACGTATATGTATGTATAAATAGGAAAGAGCTAAGCTAAAAGGCTAAATCTAATTTGAGTGTAGGAATGGGTTATATCTCATATAAAACTATATATATGTATATACTAATATGTTAACATACATATTTACATATATATATATATATATATATATATATATATATATATATATATATATATATATATATATATATATAATATATAATCATATTGAATTTGATATTAGGATGTTCCTCAATTCATCATCAGATATAGCCTTTTTTGCTTAGCTCTTTCCCGCATACAAATTTCGACCTAGGTAATACTCATATGGTAATGTAGTGCCACTTCTCTGTTATCAAGTTATATAGCTCGTTGAATTACAGTAGAATCCGGCTATAACGACGATCCGAGCAGATTCGGATTATGAAGACCTTCCCTGCAGCAGAAAGCTCTCTACAACCCTATAACTTTGTTCATATAAGTTTGTCTGGGTAACCAGAATTTTCTGCGCTATTAGTGGAGTCTAATGTATTTAGTTTGCTTTCTTATTGGGCTTTCAGCTCAACCAAATTCTTTGTTTTTATAGCATTTTTCTTATGGGGCTCTATCAAATCTTTTCATTCTTGGCTTCAAAGCTTCTATAAGTTGTTCTTATACAGTTTTTAGCCCTACCAAATGCATAATTTCTTGGCTTCCAGGTAACCAACTTTAGGTCTTCTAGAAGCTATACACTTTATGGTTCTATTTCCTGTGAGTTCCTATGAGTTGAACTCTCGTTTTCGAGCCTTTATCAAGTTGCCCCATCAATATATTATATAAGTATTTGTTATGCCCATATCAAGAGAGTTGAAATTCGATTTATAAGACTCGATTTAAATATTCTTACGCGTTAATAATATATGAGATAAGTTCTAAATAATAATAGCTTATAATATTCCACAAATAAATATCTATATAACACACCAGCAAGCGGAGAAAAACTTCTATATTCCCTATACATATAAACTTCCATATTCCCTATATAATTTAATATATTTTAATAAATGATAAACAATATAATATATATAATATTGATTTTCATATTGCATTGGCTTTAGATGATTTTCATCGCATCCAGTTCACGTATTCGCTCCCTGCTCGCCATGGTAGTGTGTCTGACAGTCGGTCTGTCCCTGGTGGCCAGCACACCGATCGCCTTTACGCCCGAGGAGCTGGAGGTGAAGCATCGATGCAGCAAAGATCTGGATGAGACCATACACTATATATGCAAGGGTCGCACCGTATCGCTAGCCGAGCTCTATCGTAAGTCAAGCAAGCATCAGCATTATTATCATCAAAATATAGAGCTCAAATTGATCACTAATTCGAAACTCTACCATTGTCGTGTACAGCCCAAAGCTTTGGCAGTCGGAGCAAGCGTTACGCCCCCGACGGCACCTACTACAGACCCCTCCAGAACGGACCCATCCACGAATGCTGTTTGCGGCCCTGCGGCTATCCCGAGATACGTCAATATTGTGCGCCCGACTAAGGCACGAGAGATGTGCACGCATATACATAAATATACATATATATATATATATATATATTAGGCAATGCCCACACACACACACACACACACACACACACACACATACACATACACACACATTATATTTGAATAGACACACACATACACACACACCCATACATTAAGTATATTGTACTAATTTAAGCTATGCACTAATAAAAATTTATACAATTATGAGAGCGCAATGCGATCCATTAAAATTCACTCCGATGCGAGACTATATATTATATATATACATATATATATATATATATATATATAAATATTATATATATAAACCCCATTAATGCATTCTTTTCACTTGACTGCTTGAGTCTTATCCAGTTTGGTTTGGTCCCACTTGATGAGTGTGGGCAATAGATTTTTGTATACCCTTTAATGTAGCAGCGGCATATGGGCTAGCTCAGCTCCACATATATGTTATACACATACATCTTGATAAACATCCATTATACAGTTATCTAGTGTCTCTCCCCCAATAGGGTTTCACTTTAGCTCTAGACAGGGCATCGGCTAGTCGAGCATGCCCAGCTGTCGCACATTCACGTGCTTGCTAACACAGCTTCCACAGCGTCTTCCGACTGCTTGATTAAGATAAGCTCTCCTCCTCCATCTTGATTATCAACTAGCTAAATATATCTTTAACAGAACATTCCAGGCGCTATCGCATCAGCACATTCATTCTCTGATCAAGTTTTTCGCAATTCCAGATTCTCTAATTGCCCTATCTTGGGTCTAACACTTTTCTAAATATAGAAATGATCTATATACAAATGTTTATGCGACATAGAATATAAACCAATACAGATAGACGAAATACGAAGAGGCCGGAACGATTTTGTTTATGGGCCCCAAAGCTGTTGGTTCTCATGGAATTGTTAAGTGAATGGGAATACCTTGTTATGGTTTAGACTTCTTATCATAACTGTCTCACGAATCGGTTTACTGCCGTTTTGTTATATTGACATTCATTCAATTAGGAAAGCTGATAAGCGTCTATATGGCTTTTGCTTTTAAGTTCGAATGCTTATATAGACTGTTATGGTCTTGTATGGAGGTTTAAATGATTTGTTATACACTTTTATTCATTATTTTCCCAAAACTATCCATGTTATTCTTATTGGAACAGTTTCAATTTGCTCAATTTGAGTTTTATACAAACTGTTATACATTTCTATTCATTATTTTTCCAAAACTATCTAATTCATTCTTATTGGTACTGTTTCAATTTGCTCAATTTGAGTTTTATACAAACTGTTATACACTTTTATTCATTATATTTCCAAAACTATCTTTTTCATTCTTATTGGCACTGTTTTAATGTGCTCAATTTGAGTTTTATACAAACTGTTATACACTTTTATTCATTATTTTTCCAAAACTATCTAATTCATTCTTATTGGCACTGTTTCAATTTGCTCAATTTGAGTTTTATACAAACTGTTATACACTTTTATGCATTATTTTTCCAAAACTATCTAGTTTACTCTTATTGGCACTGTTTCAATGTGCTCGATTTTGAGTGTTATACAAACTGTTATACAGTCCACTCTATACATATTTTCTGATGCATTAAGTGGCCAATTCGTATAAACTGTTATAACCTGTAATTTGTCCATATTTCACTTTTATATAAACTGTTATACACTCGAGCCCATTTATTTAGTACATTTCAATTTATATAATTATTGTGTAAACTGTTATACTATTTAAGCTCTTTGCCGATTATTAATACAAAATGTCATTCAACTTTTATTGTTGTATAACTGAATATGCTAAAACTGTTCTATTCCCATGATTCCCCACATATTTAGTGTATGTCTGGTTCCTTTCACATTCGTATATTCGCACGTCCCTAGTTCTTGTATCAGCTGCTATACGGCTCTACTTATATTTCATTGAGCTACCATCATTTAATTCCCTTTTTAGCTGTTATACAATTTTTATACGTGTATGCAAATTTATGGAGTTACATTAACTGACTTCCTTCACACAATTTACTTCCACTTTATCCGCTTTAGTTTTCTTGAATTTAATTATTGCTCCTTAATTCACTATTTAGCGCCTTCTCTTTCAGCTCGCTCTCTCTCTCCCTCTCTCTCTCCTTCTTTCTCTAACTCAACCCCTTATTTTTGCTCCTGCTCTTCCGCTCACACACACACACAGAGGGTTCCTTCGAGTCCTTTAGCTTTTTAACCTACAAACAAGTCGGTTAGAGAGAGAGAGAGAGAGAGAGAGAGAGAGAGAGAGAGAGAGAGAGAGAGAGAGAGACAGTGAGAGTGGCATTTAACATTATTGCTATGGGTGGGTTTCCCTTTTTTCCCAACTTATTTTTTTCAATCTATTCATAAAATACGCTTCGTTGACCTTTTCGGGCAACGGGAAAGTGTGTGTGAGGGCGGGTGAAACGAAGAGCGAGTGGGAGAGGGAGGGGGCTGTGGACATTGGACACTGAATGGGGTCAGATGACTGCAAATTATGTCACAAGCGGCAATTCAGATGATTTTAATGATGGCGAAATCAGCTACACATGGGAATTGACCAAGACACAAATACAAATACAAATACATATAGAGGTATAGAAAACACCCTGCCCACAGTTACACACACACACACACACACACACACACGCATTATTGTAGCTAAGCTTGCGCCTCAGTAAAGCATTTGAAACAAATTCGAACCGAGCTGAATTTGCAATTGCGGCACGAATTTGAGCTAGAACTGGAACTGGAACTAGAACTGAAACTAGAACTGGAACTCAAATTGCAGGCAATTAGGGGATCTGAAGCAGCTCAGCAGAGAGCCAGTGAAGAAGCTCAGTGAACGCTAGAGATGCCATCGATCAGCTGTATGCCAGCGCAAGCAAGCAACAGGCGCTTTACAACACTACAACACCAATATAGATCTCGATCGATCGTCAGCTGATTATGGATTTCACGGCAGATTTATTCAAAATTATTTAAGAACTTCAGCAAGGCATATGAAAAGCAAGCAGATGCCCCAAAGGCAAGCTGCTTACAGGATCTATTTTGCATAGATAAAGCAACTGTTTCGCACGCCCACTCTCACACACACACACGCACACATACAAACGCACACACACACATGGGGAATCGCATTCAAATTTAGTCAAATGATTTTGTACTCAAGCGTCGCAACGGACACTCAACAGAGCCATAAAATCAAGTTGAGCTGGAGGGGCAGATCGCAGCGAGCCGAAGCCGCAAATACCCTAAAGTCGAGGTAAGACTATGTAATGTATACAAAAGTATGATATATGTATGTATGTATGTATCTCTTTTTAGATAGTTAGCATGGACACTGGCGAGGCATATCAAGCCATAGGTAATACGATTTTCAATTATCGGATATTATGATATGTATGTATGACACGGATGGCATGAGAGTATGAGAGAGAGAGAGAGAGAGAGAGAGAGAGAGAGAGAGAGAGAGAGAGAGAGAGAGAGATGAAGAGAAGCAGAGAGAGAGAGAGAGAGAGAGAGAGAGATGAAGAGAAGCAGAGATCAAGAGAAGAAAAGAGAGAAAGGAAATGCTTTTTGTGAGTATTTCCTCTGAGAGACAATTCCATCAGTAACTCTGTCACACACAATCTGTCTGTTTCTCTTTACCTCTCTCTCTCTCTCTCTATCTCTCTTTATCATTATCTTTCTCTCTCTCTCTCTCTCTCTCTCTCGCGCTGTCCCTCCCTCTTTCCATGTGAGTTCAAAATCTCTATTTAATTCCTCTCTTTCAGATAACTTTCAAGGCCCTTCGATTTCTCGCTGCTTTTTCTTGCCTTGCTCAACCTGCCTTCAACTGGATATCTAATGGGCTATACCCACTTAACCTCAGAGTATTTACAGGCCGTAATAAGAGCGCAGCCCGAAACGTTTCGATGTGCCAAAGCAAGGAGGGGACGACTGATTCGAGCGAAGGACTTTCTTACTCTACATACATATATTTGTATATGTATATATATGTATGTGTGTGTGTGTATTGCCGGCCTTTGTGCTTCAGACGGAAATCGTGGCTAGGCACAGAGAGAGAGAAAGAGAGAGAGAGACAGATAGACAGGGAGTGAGCGAGAGCGAACTATGGAGGGAGAGTGAGGACGAAGTTGTTTGCTCTGGTGTTGAGAAGTTTGCGTTTACTTTTTTGTCATGCGGCAAGCGCGGCATGTGGCATGTGGCATGAGGCATGAGGCGTGCGGCATGCGACAACTGTGTGTGTGTAGGTGGCCGTGGGAGGGCGTGCAAGGGGCGAGGCAAGTGACATTGATGAAACGGGCCGTAGAACATTAGCCAAATACTGCAGAAATTTTGCACTAGACTCGGTTTACATGGGGGTGGCTAGAGCTATACACAGTTAGATATATGTATATATGTGTGTGTGGGTGGGTGGGTGGTTGTGTGAGTGGTTGGTATGAAGCAACAGAAGTCGTACAAGGACAAAATTGCGAAAGCAACTCAAAAGCAAATCGAGAAGCAACAGCGAGACCCAAAGGAGTGTCACAGAATACTCTGACAACGGCTCCAACTGGCTTCAAAGCCAGCCAGGTGGGCGTGACTGGTGGGCGTATGGCATAATGACAACTGTACTAGGGCATACATATATACATCGTATAAAAGCTATATTATCTAGACATGCTCCAAAAGGTTAAGCTACAAGTGAGATATTCAATTTCCTGTTGAACGGAAATCGAATCAAATGTTATCCAAAGCTATATAATCCAACAAACACACACATACATACATAGTTATACAAATTGAATAAATAAATCAAATAAAAGCAATGCTTTTCGGTTTTCTTGACTATAAATATTTCATAATATGCCAGTGTCAATCAATCAATCAATCAATATAAAGTTAACCAGCTTATTGGCCAAAGAATTAGAAGATCGCCTTTCAATCAGCTCGATCAATCTGCAAGTCAAGCAGCTAATCAACAATTTACTCTGTAAATCAATCAATCAATCAATCAATCAGTCAGTCAGACAAGATTTTAGTAAATGAATGAAAATGAACAAGTCTATCCACCACTTGATGAATGCATTTGTCAGCTAATCAATCAGTTAGAATATTGTTCAGTTAGTCAGTCAGTCAATCATACAACTGTTGAATCATTTTATCAATCAATATTCAATCATTTAGGCAGTCATTCATTCATACAATCTTTCTATCTGTCTATCAGTCATACTGTCCATCAAATTACATGATTTGTAAGTGCTCAATCAATCAGTGCGTCAATCATTCAGATCAGACAATCTGTTATTCAAACAATCCGTGCGTCAATCATTCAGACAATCCATCATTCAATCAGACAATCTGTTAGCCAATCAATCAATCTAGCGATCTATTAGTCAATCATCGATCATTCATCGACAAGCTGTAAGTCAATCAATCAATCAATCGCTCTGCCAAGCACTCCAACTGTCCGTCAATCATGCAATCAGACAATCTGTTAGTCAATCAATCAGTCTAGCGATCTATTAGTCAATCATCGATCAATCATCGACAAGCTGTAAGTCAATCAATCAATCAATCGCTCTGCCAAGCACTCCAACTGTCCGTCAATCAGTCAATCAGACAATCTGTTAGTCAATCAATCAGTCTAGCAATCTATTAGTCAATCATCGATCAATCATCGACAATCAATCGTTCTGCCAAGCACTCCCACTGTCCATCAATCAGTCAGCTAATCAATCAGATTGACAATCAGTTTGCCTTTCTTTGCAAAGCATTCTGTGTAAAGCTTTCTTTGTTAACATTACTGAAAACAGTCATGTGTAACACCCCTCAGTTTTTCAACTGAGCTCAACAACTCTCGCCTAAGGCAGCTTGTCAAAAGCGAACTGAAATTCATTCAACATAGAGCACACACCGTTCAGGCAATTTCCAAATTTTCTCGAAAAGTTTTCATTCTCAAGAAGTTTTCGTTTCTTGGTCAGTTTCTTGTGCCTTTATAGTCTTGACATCAACAGCTCTACAGCTAAGAAGAACACCAAAAAAATGAATGACGATAAGGTCAAGAACCCGAGGCTTAGTATCCAGAAAAATGTGAATTGGACTCTAACTCTTCTTAACGCCCTTGTCGAAATTGTACAAAACAATGAGAATATATGGAATCCGGGAAATAGCTTGTACAAGGATCGCATTGAATCTTGGAGGACTTGGGAGAAGGTGGCCAACGTATTATCGGTGCCGAAAAATGAGGCTATACTTAAATGGAGCTCCATTCGCTCCGGATATCGCGTGAGTCGAACCAAATGATAAATCTACCTACTAGCTCTGGGAGTATTTATGTTAAAGTTCTGGAAATAGCTAACTATCTATAATATAGTCTATATTGATAGATGAGATATAGTGTTTTAATTTATACCTGGAAGGAATCTAGGCATCTAGATATATCTTATTAATGTACATTAATTAATATAGAATAAGTTACGAGAATTTTCTTCATTCCCGCCTTGAACTCTAGAACCATCTGAAGTGCATTCAGGAAAACCAAACATCCATGAACAGACGAACTTTCAAGAACACGATATGGAAATCATTGTATGAAAGAATGGGTTTCTTGGATGCTGTGTTGATTCCGGGTCTTCGCGCCAAAGAACCCGTAAGTTGATGTTAATGGAGCTGTTAATGAACAGGCATCGGATATACTTTATATCTATATATACATATATAGGTATATAAGATAATGAATACTTTAAATTATTTGCAGGTTGAGTCTGAGAATGACAATATTGATAGTAATGTCGTTGATGATGATAACAACGTAACTTCCACTTCGGTTCCAGGTGAATCCGAGCCAATGGTAAGTGCACATATACATACATACATATCTAGACATTAGCATATGCGCATACAAACACTCAATTACATTGTACATACATACATACATACACATACATTATATATAATACTTTTATAATAAAATTCTAACTGTTGGACTCATAGATAAGTATATAGTTATAAGTTTATATAAATATCTATCTATACGAATATGTACATAGGTGTTGAAGCATCATCAAAATGATTATTCCTATTCGGGAACAAAGTTCAATTTAATTTTTGTTTTTTTTTATCTAATCGTAAGAGACTAGACTAGACTAGACTAAGTCAAACATTACTATGCCCTTTGCATTCAATGCGAACTCGAAAACCTCTTTAATAAAACTTGACAGAGGACTACCAAGTACATGTAGTGTACCAATAAAATATCCGTACAGCAGTAACTTGTATATATATACTTATATTCCTATATCTAAAATAAAAATGAAATAGTTCTTAGTTTTAAAAGTTTTTTTAAAGTAGTTTGCTAAGTACTTCATGAGAATCATTAAGTAAAGCTAATAAATCATTATTATAAATGCTTGTATTAGAAACATTCTGCTCTACGAATACCTTATTGGTGCACTATATGTAGGTATTTTTATAAAGACATGAATATTAATAAAACTCAACCAAAAATAGTTTTTCAATTTATTTCCACATACATTTAATGAAAATACTTTTATGTTGCCAAATATATATAAAATGAAACACATTTCACGTTTTGCTGATTTAAGCACTTTTTAATAGACAGTAAAATTTAATTGTTTACTCTAGCTTTAATTGCCGCCAGTTGTTAATTCACAATTTCAGCTGTCTTATGTGTTTGCAAAACGCCAAAATTGACGGGAAAATAGCTAAATTTGGCAACACTACACGGAACAGCAATCGTGTACTTTGCATATTCGTATGTGTATGTGTGAGTGTCGTTAGCAATAAGTTCAATTGAACATCTTAATGATTTGCAAGCGAAAACAGAACGAAAACAATACACACACACACAAATATGCATACATATGCATTCACAAGCCGCTCTTCAGCGCCGGTTCGACCCAATGCCTCTCTCTCTCACTCTCTTAAAATCGAATTGAGTACGATGTTAAGCAGGATAGTGCCATAGCTTTAATCAGCTGTTTGGCTACTTAGCTTTGTTTCAATTGCGTGCGAATTTTGTAATGTTGTTGTTGTTTTTTCAAATAAAAGTTCGACTGGCTGAGCAACAACCACAAGGCATTGAGTAAGAAACAAACACATAAATGACCCTCAGATTCCATAACGTGTTTAAGCGCACAACGCCAACAATAACAACAGTAGGCAGCAGCAGCAGTGGCAGCGACGCGTCGCCGTCAACGGCAGCAGCAATAACAACAGCAAAATGCAAGCACAACAACAAGCAGAAACCGTTTCAAACCGGTTCGACGTTTCGTTTACTCTCAACGTGCTCTTCGCTTGCAAGTGTATTTGTGAGTGTGCGCTGGTTTCTTACGCTTTGTGTATACAGACTCGTGTGAACCAGTGTGTGTGTGCTCCAACTACGAACCATTTGCTCTGAACCGCACACAGAGCGCTCTTTTTTTATTTTTTTTTTTTTTTAGCAGATTTTCGCGTTGCGACAGCCACACTGGAGTGCGAGCGAGCGAGAAGAGGCTACTAGAGCTACCAGCTCTTCTATGTATTTTGCGTGCCTGGCACCGGTTCATGAATTGGTTCCTACTCTGGTTTGGCTCTCTCGCAGCTCGTTCAGTAAACGAACGATACTCAAGTACGACGCACGCTTTTCTGTTGTTTATTTTGGAACTTGTCGTCGTCGTCGTTGTTGCTGTTACTTAAATAATATTTGTCGTCGTTTGCCGCTTGTTATTGTTATTGTTATTATTGTTGATACTATTACTGACGTTGTTGGGCATAATGTCGCCTAAGCGTTGCAAAAATCCAGTTAACAATCATTTCATTTACAACGACGAGACACACAAAAGCACATGCAAAGTATGCCTGTTCGATATGGCCGGCAGGCACTCGGAGAACCTGATGCGCCATCTAAAGCGCAAACACCCGGCCACGTACGCCGAGGTGATGCTAGAGAAGCAGCGCCGTCGATCAGCCAATACGAACCGATCCGGTTCAGCGGATACGGGTCCATTGTCATCCTTGCTTAAATTTGAGACGCAGCCACACAAACTGTTTATCAAATCGGTAAGACGTAATACTCATGCGAACTCTCCTCTATATGAATATATTTCCATTCAGTTTATAATATTTATTATATATGCTTTATCTTTCACATATGTACATATATATATGTATGTATATATTCATATAAATATTACGAAAACAAAAGGAAGAATTGGTATTTAGACTTGATGAGCTGGGTCAACCACAGGTGAGATCAGTTAAACCCTCTCACGCTCACTCACTCTTATTTTCCTCCCACTGTATCTGTTTCCTCTCCTCTTACTCTATTCTCTCACCCTTTAAACCAATTAGGCCAACTGTTTTGCAGTTGGTTTTTACTACCTCTCCGTATGACAGTTATACAACAACTCGATTCCAGAAATCTGAACTTGACTGTACATATACATACATATATCCCACACTTCCATCATTCCATTTGAATGCATATATAGTTAAAGATCTGTAGCTATGTAGATATATCCATATACCATTCCAAGAAACAATTCATCTCAATACTTTGAACACTATAATCGATCTAAACTGAATCTCCAACACTTAAGAGAAACCCCCCTATAGTTTCCCATCTAGGTTGTACTTGAATCCCATCATATATACTGATCCAACTTTCTTACATTCTAGGTATCCATGCCGGAGGCATCCCCCAATGACGACGACGCCTCCAGTGGCAATGGCCAATTCGAGACTGTGCACGTTGACAAGGAGGAGCTGTGCGAAGTGGTCCACTCACCGGATGGCGGAAACGATTCCAACGAAGACTACATGTATGCCGACAGCCAGCAGCTCGGCGAGGATCCCTTTCACCCAACATCATCGATCCAGAGCCAATGCAATGCGAATGTATCGACCAATTCGCTGGAAGCGGCCAACGATAATGCCAGCTTCTTGCAGTACCTCAACTCCAAGCTGAACAAGTATAGCAGAAATACCAAATGCACTATCCAATATGAGATAAATCGCATATTGTATAAGGCCGATATGGGTTGCTATGACAACGCCGATGCCTCCAAGTTGCCCGAATTCTTGCCCTAAGGCAGCCAAACTCTCTATTGAGTCTAATATAGAATGCCAATTATATTTAGAATATATTTATGTATTTATCTATGTACATATATAAATTATAGTGAAAATGATAAACCTGAATAATAAAAATCTGTCTGTCATTTATATTCTAGAATTATTTACCTTAAGATTTAACAACAGCAAACTCTATGTGCGCTGTAAGGTCCTATCAATTTCTTGTATTTAATTAGGCAATACTACTATGCTTAGATATATGTATATACATATGTATGTAGATAAATCGCATCTTAATTAGTTTTGAATATCCGTTAACCTTGACAGTCCATTGGTCCCGTTATTGACATGGGTCAATCAATTAGCAAAGTTCATTCGTTTAGCCACATAATCCCACGCTTTGGCGACTCCATACCCATATCCCTAACCCCATCCCCTCCCCATCCCTGCTTTACCTGGACTCAACAGCTGCTGTCCAAGCATAATGAGAGACGCTCGCTAATGAAAGTAATACCTTTTTTCTACCTCTCGCCCAGTTCCTCGCTCTCCGTGACGTACTCTACCTACCTCCCTCCATCCCTTGCTCTATGGCTGTTTAGTATTTACAGAGGCTCTCAGGTTTGTCATCAAACTGAACAAGTAAATTGTAAATCCAAGTTTTTATTGAGTTTGTATACATGTTTTAACCGGAAGCTCTATATGTTAGCTTTATGTTACCAGAATGGATGAATATCTGCAATGCAATTTTTATGAAATCGTTGAATATATATGTATATATGTATGTGTGTATCTACATAGTCTCGGGGCTTGCTAAAAGTTGTTATTTTAAGATATTTTAAGATATTATAAATTTGGATCAACTTTATAAATAAATTTTAGATCAAAGCTTAATACACCTATATTTTTATAGAATTTTGTACGGAAACGTTATAGAGTCTGAGCACCTCAGAACATATACTAAATTTATACATATGTATACTCAATAGAGAGAAATCTGTATGCCAAACTTATATCTAGTATGGTTATCCAAACATTTCCGTTCAAATGGGCCCATGGGTGTCTGGCAAATAGGATAAGCCTAGCATTACGAATGCTTTGAAGGTAGAACACCGACATTAGATGGCTAGCCAATTGTAACTAGCACTACCAAGCCTATTTTTATTGCCTTCGATTTGTAAAAGGGTCAACATGGATAAATTAAAGCCCACTAAGGGGGCGTGGCAAATGAAAAGGTGATCTATAAGTGTGTCAATCTTATATGTAAATAAAATCATGAAATTTTGCAATTGCGACGCGATTGAGCTACGCCTCTGATAAATGCATATATAGGGGCGTAACTAATCTTCAAATATATTGATATACAGTAGAATCCGGCTATAACGACTCCGCTTAAAGCGTCCAGCCGGTTATGTCGACGAAAATTCGATGTCTTGTCTTATATGAAAGAAACCTTCTGGCTAAAGCGTCCGTCGGTCCCTTGAGTGTCGCTATAACCGGATTCTACTGTATATTGATTTATATAGTTTAAACAGATTTACGCAGTTTCTGCCTGTTGTTTCTCAGACTTACCGATAAATCTATTTACTCTATTTATAAACAATAATTGGAAAACACATTGGGCTAATTAATGTGTTTTCCGTTGTCTAGCTTTCCAAATACAAATATATTTAAATAAGAGAAACAACAACAAGAACAAGATACGATGCGAAAATCTCATTAAACAACAAATTCGATATAATTCGCAGTGATTAAAGTGTATACAAAATTCGTTGTAGGCAGAGAGACAAACACACACACACACACATACATGTGAACGTACACATACACATCTATATATATACACACACACACATATAGATTTTGCTCTTCAAAACTCTGGGCGTGGCATGAAAAAAATAATAGTAGGAGTTGACGCTGGGCGAGGGGCGCAGGGCGGAGAGGCTGCATTGATGCGCTGCTTTGCGGCTAAGCGGGCGCAATGAATGAAAAGGGCCTCTCTCTCAGCTCGCCCTTCTCTCACTCTCTTACACGCGCTCTCCCACACTATGCGTGCGTGTGTATGTGTGTGTGTGTGTGTGAAAGAGAGTAACTGTGTGATGCCACCGGCCGGCAACACGGGGCTTCGTCTCTGTCAGGCTTCGGCGAATTTTGAACCTGCCTGACTGTCTGTGTGTGTGTGTGTGCTTGGTTCGCTTAGTTAGCCCGATAGGGGCGCTTTGTGCCTCCAACCCCCTGTGTCGCTTGTTCGGCAATCGCTGTGCGCTCCCATCCTTTAGTTGATTATTAAAGGTTCATTAACAAATGTGCCGCATGCTGCATGCCGCATGCTGGATGCGACACGGACACGGCTAGACAGTTCCAGCACCAGCGCCAGTTCCGGTTCCAGTTCCAGTTCCAGTTGCAGTTGTAATTTCAGTCGCCAGGCATTTCAGTTCATTTTTGTGTTGCGGCTGAAATGCAAACAAAATACAAAAACAAGCACACATACATACGCACATACAGACAGACGTGCACACACACACACACACACGCTTGGCAAACGTTGGAGTAGTGGAAGTGGAACGTTATTAATACCAAAGTCGTTTACTTAGCTGCACTCAGAGCATCACACAAGCACAAACACACACACACAAACACACACACACACACACACACACACACACACACACACACACCTAACGCCTTTTGTTATTGTTGTTTTATGCATCACACACACACACACACACACACACACGTGCTTGCTCTCTGTGTGCACAGGCCAATGTCCCGTGCTGAACCATTTTTTGAAAGTTCATGAGGAGCTCAGCATTAAGTGGAGGCTCATGAAATTGAAATGGAAATGAGAACCGGAACTGGAACTAGTGCCAATGTTGTCGCCCAAATAGTTGTGGGCGTGGCAGACAATGTGTATGTGTATATGTGTACACATATATACATATGTACATATAGGTATAGCTGATAAGAGCTATGAGCCAAGTAGACTTTGTTATGGCTGTCCATTCGTCCTTCCGCGCGTCTGGAGCTCGTCAATGATTGACCTGGTCAACATTGGTAAAGGATGACTGATGGATTGACGCATTGACGCACTTAGTTGATGAAATGATTAGCTAATTGAAAGCATTTTATAGTCAACTTAACTTGCTTTTTGTTTGATTAGTGTAGATTAACTAGTAACTGACTAATTGGCTGATTGAACCGTTAACTTGCTAATCAACTGTATGACTGACACAGGCTTGCTGCATCAACTGATTGACCGATTGATTGATTTACTCACTTCTCAAAGATTGATTGAGCGAGTGCCTTAGCTACATATCCAAATGATTGAGCAAGCAATTACTTTGTCAATCAGTTCAATCACTCAATCAGCAAGTTAAAAATCATGAAATTTGCCAATTAAATAAAATCCCAATTCATTAGCGAAGCCATCAATGCAAATTTATTGGCCCAGATTCCAGATAGACATCATTTACTCAAATACAACACATGTTTGTATACATACATACATACGTATATGATTTTATCTAACACTAATATACATACATACAATATTTATGTATATATGTACATGTATACATATGTAGCTTTTTACTTTCATTGTGCCCATATTTGCTTTCACTTGATTGTCCCTCGATGCGCATTCCTGACATATGTTAAAAGGTTAATCAGTCGTAATCTGCTTGATTGATAAGGATGCTGTTGCTGATTGATATGTGTATGTGTGTGTGTGTGTAACGCTTGAAGGCGTTGGGCGAGGTTTTAAAAAGGCAGCCATAAACTGAAGACCCACACACACACATGCACACACACACACGCACCCATACACATGTAAATGTAACCAAAACTTCTATCAAATCTGAGCTCAGAGACAATTGCAATTCGAACACAGATGCAAACTAGACGCGCGCGTGTGTGTGTGTGTGTGACTGTATAGATGTAAACACATTTATGACTGCCTTTAAGGGATGTAGCCATAAAGCACACACGCTCGCAATCACACACACACACACACACACACACACACACATACGCCACGCATACACCGACACTCGCTTTGGCTGAGCTAAACGAAATGTCGCCGCTGCTTCCATGTAATGCGCCTTAGTTCGTTTCGTTTTCTAGCCGAGTTTTGTTCTTGTTGCTGTTGTTGCTGTTTTCGTGTAAATAAAATAGATGAAAATCAATTTGACGTGTCTTGAATTCTGTTTAAGGTTTTAAGAACTCGTTTCACACAAAAAGATAAAAACGAGCAAGCGACAGGCGACAGCGACAAGGGACAACCGGAGCGAAGGGGCGAGGGACGGCTGGCGACGGGGGCAGCAGGGCGCAATGAGAGCGAACGAATGCGTTTGTGCGTGTGAGGCAGAGCGAGAGAGAGAGAGCGAAGAGAGAGGGCGAGCGAGAGCGGCAACAGAATGGAAATAAACTCAAAACTCGAACTCGATTTGTCTGCAAGTGAGTGAGTGCGGAGCAGGAGTTGGGGAGAGGGAGAGGGAGAGGGAGAGCTGACAGGCCGAAGCAGCGGCGAGGAGTAGGGCGAAAATAAAAAACATAACATCACATCACATCACACACACACGCACACATGCATAAGCGTATGTTATGTTTCCGTTGGGTCGCGGCGAGGCTTTTCATTATTTTTATTTTATTTTGATGTATTTTAAATAAAAAATATATGGGATTTACCTAGCATTAAGGGCGACTCATAATTGCATCAATCTTGTTGCCATTTACAAGCATATTTCACAACCACGTATGTATGTGTGTATGTATGTGAGTGAGCGAGTGTGACTGTGTGAATGCTTAAGAATGACAGGGAAATGAAGAAGTTGTAAAAAGAGAAAGATAACGAAGAGGTCCTTGTTCGATTTGTGACATAATTTAAGATTGGTTTTCCATTTAAGGAAAACACAGCTGCCAACAAATAATACAGTTTATGCGAGAGGAAAAGAAAGAGAGAGAGAGAGAGAGTGAGCGGGATGGTGCGAGATGTAGAGACAAATAGAAAATATTTGTAGAAAATATTTAATCATAATTTGAGTTAATAACAAAATTTAAAATATGCAATATATTTGTATATATGTGTGTACATATGTACATATGAATGTACATACATATGTACATACATATATATATGTACATAAACTAAGACAAACGCCGAAGAGACTTTTGTTAACTAAACTCTACGAATATGTGAATGTATGTATGTATGTATGTACGTATGTGCATGCACAATGTACGCACATACATACGTATGTATATATGTATGTATGTATGTATGTTAAATACTTAACTTTAAACAATAAGGCCAGCCCACACACAAAGAAATAAACATACATACATACATATATACATATGCATACATACATATACATACATACATATATATTTATAGCCATGTACTAAGGTAAAACAAAAGAGACAGAGAGAAGTGAAAACAATTGAATTTCCGCGCTTTATCTGTCCGAGTAAATTCATATTTTCCCCCCCTAGCTACGCTGTATTAATTGAATTCGCTTTGAAAAAGCAAATGCCAAGAGTTAAGTCAATCAATATTTCTCCACTGATTGATCGAATTTGAATGATAAATGCAGCAGCAGCAGCAGCAGCAGCGCAAGGACAATGCAAATGCAAAGGATGAGTGGGAGGAGAGTGGGAGTAGAGAGAAATAGTGAGTTTATGTTGTGATATGACAAAGACAGAAGCTGTGCAGCACTTAATCAGTCAGTCAGTCAGTCAATCAGCCAACGGCAGTCAAAGTCAAAGCATCATAATGAACAAATCATCATCAACTAACAGCAAACAGAAAACAACAGCAACAACAAAAACAAAAGCAATAGCAAAGGACAAACATCGCCTTGCATTTGCCCAGATGTCGAGCAGGGCATTTGTATATGTATGTATATACACGCACACACATGCATAGCTGTAAAACAATAAAGCGTCGATGGTCGACTGCAGCAGCGAGGCGAACACGAGCTAGCACGAAGAGCAGGAGAGAAAGAGACAGAGAGCGCGCAGCGAGGAATGAGCACGGCGAATATCTCAAGCAGCACAAAAGGCAAAAGCAGCAGCAACAACAACAACAACAAAGACAGGCTCAACTCACACGACGAAATGCACCGCAGGCAACCAGCAAAACTATTTGCTGAGCGGCTTACCCTACACGCAAATAAATAGCAGTGGGCATGACAAATGACAGAGCAGGCAGGCAACAGACTGGCGATAAAAATCAATTAACAAACTAAGCAATTGGCAGCTCATAAATGTAATACATATATGTACATACATACATAATTTACTAAATGTTCATTCAAGAGCATTCATGACTGCGCATCACCTGAACAAGTTCAGCGGCTCTGAACTGGTAGTTCATCAAGTTGAATAACAACAATAAGAATTTATTGGGAATTTGACTTAGACTACGCACATTTTACAGGGTGTCTATCTGTGCATGCACTCACATTTCACTTGTGCATTTCAGCTTGATTTTTTTTTCTCTTTTTCTTTCTTTCAATTTCTTTGCTTTTTATTCGTTTCATAGAGCATCTGCCACCAAACCAAATGCAGCCAAGCAGTTGCTCGATTTCGATTTCGATGTTAGCTGAAATTGAGCTTATTGTAGAGTGTATATGTATGTAAGTACATACATACATACAGATGTACATATGTAAATTCGTACTTATAACAATATTTTATATATAATTATGAAATAACTCCATTAGGAGTTTGTTCACAAATTGTTAAACTGTCCAATTTTTAGCTATATACATATATGAATAAAATAATAATGAAAACCAAAATAGCTATATATTTTAAATGTATAAAACATTTAGAATTCTAGCTGTGATTTTGGTTTCCTAACCTCTAAATAATTAAGGTATTTTCTCTCTTTCAGTTTAAACTTATATTTTGGCTATTCGTTTCTTAGCCTATAACTAACTAAGATCTTTTCACTTTTTCTTCTGTTGATAATCAACTACATATGTACATACATATATCTGATTTAACCTCAATCGCAGTTCTGTTGTGCGGAATTTTACCTGCAACGGCCTTTGGAATTTTACCTGTTATTGCAAGCAAGTGAACTGGAACCAGTTCCGAAAAGAAAAACAAAGATTTGATAATACAATTTTCGAAAAGAATTATCGCAATGGAAGTGAGTTAATAGAGTGAAATCTAGGAGACTGAAGAAAGTAAGAGAGAGAGAGAGAGAGGGAGAAGGTGACACGAGGCGTTGCAGAGAGCTTGTGCGAGTGAGATGGCAGATGTTGAGTGGATTCAGAGTAATTAAGGCGATTTAGAATAAGTATGTGTTGATTCTTTACACTCCAACGCACACACACACACACACACGCACGCATACTCGTGCACATTAACTGGCCAAGCCAGGCCAGACTTCAACTGCTGTTTGCTGGCCGCAAAAAAAAAAACAACCCTCGACCCCGCACACTCACTCACTCCCTGTGTCACTCTCTTCCTTTCGCTCCCTCGCCATCTCTCTCTCTCTCTCTCTCTCTCTTTCTCTCTCTCTTCCCACCGCGCCTTTCCCCCCGCTTGGCTCCGCTCAGCTTCTGTCAACGGGTGGCGCGCAATAAAGATGTGAAATGTGAACGAACCGGAAGCTGTGAAGAAAAACGATGACGACGGAAGGGGAGGGGGGCAGCAGAGGATGAACGGAATCGACTGGGAAAGCGGCTGGGTTAGAAGTGGGCTGGGGGTGGCTGGGCAACTGGGCTTGGGTGCATTGTTGTTGCCCTTCGCCCCCTGTCGATACGGGATTTGATGTGAGATGTGGATTTGGATGTGGATGTTCTTAATGCCCGACAGCCCGCAAAATCATTGACAGGACTTTTCACAACCATTACGCCCACGTGCCACACCCACAATGCAAGCTTGAGCCGTTACCTTGACAATCACAGCTCTAATTAGTTTAAGTGCCGACCATATTCAAGCCTAACTAACCCCGAAATAAACAGATATACATGTGTATATGTGTGTATATACATACAAATACATTACATTCATTAATACATACATATGTATTTATCCATTATGTACGTGTGCACCCTTTAGAGTCATAAGTGAGCGATTGTTGCGTCCTCATTGTTATGCAAATTGCGATTTAACCAACATTTCGATTGCTACTCAAGTTGATATATGCCCTTCCGATTGTTAGTTATCGATAATCACAGCATCGCCTTGCAATTGGCACTGTTCCATATACTCCCGATGAGTATATAGTAAATTAGTTCGATATGAAGCTAGGTCTAGCAGCATAATGCCTTTAAAATTGTAGTTATCGATAAGCTATCGAGTTTGGTAACATCGCTTTGCGAGTGATACTGTTTATACATATGTACATACCTATACCAAATACAGATAATGACATACATACATACATATAAAGTACCGGGTTAGCTCTTGGTTAAGCAAGAAACAAGATGACTTAGGTAAACCTAGTGCTAAGCCTACAGCCTTTCTATTAAGCAGTTTGTATTTCATTATCGCCCAGATCCGCCTGTTGTATACCCATCTCGAATAAACGAATCATAATGCCCCCAAACACCTGAAAACTAACTCTACTACGTCTTCTTCTAATAACCATGGATACATACATACATACATACATATGTATGTATGTATGTATGTATATGCATAAAGAGACAAACATTTGTCATCTGGTTATACACAAGCTCTACTTGATTATTTATCTAGTCTTAAGCGTATTCTAGCGCTAATATTCCAAGAAATTCTCTTCAAGTATCCATAACAGATAACATACAGACACACACACACTCACACACACATTCATACATACATACATAGGCAAGCACGCTTGGGAAAATGCCATGGAGAAAATGGTTTTCTAATTATAGTTGCCCCAATGAATGGAAACAGACAATTTGTTTTGAGCCGCGGCGCTTTAGGTTTTCATCTCCCCCGACTCCACTGTGCGTGTTTGCCCCCTTCTTCTCTACCTTTTTCTCTCTCTCTCTCTCTCACTCTCACACACACACGCTCGTTCGGTCCCTTGTCGCTGTTGCTCTTCAGGCGCATCGTTGAAGCGCTTGATACAAAGCTGGTAAACGCCTTCGATAACTGTGGCGGAGCACTTATCGCTGTGTGCCTCAGGGTGGACACTAAACACGCCCGCACACATGTGTATACGTGTGTGTGTGTGTGTGTGTGTGTGTTTGGGTGTACTGTTAATCGTCTGTGACAAAACCCGTTGCATATCATATGCAAAATCTTTAGAACACATTTAAAATTAAAGAAAAGTCAATTCCCTCTACATCTGTCTCGCTCACACTCTTACTGCTAATACGCAGGCAAAACGATTTCCAATTAAATTTTAAGCTGCCCCTGAAAAAACAAAACCCAAAAACAACAAAAAAAAAATGAACTGTAATGATTTCAGTCAGCGATAAGAATTGACGATTGCGTTGGCGTCGCTGCCGACGTCGCTGTTTGTGCAAGGGAAAACAAAAATGCGTTTGTACTTTAATTGGTTTCATCGCACAAGCAGCAGTGCCAGCAAGCCAAAGCAAAACCAAAAACAAAATTCAAAACCAAGAGCAAAAGCAGAAGCAACCCCCCCTCTGCTTGTGCTCTTGGCATAATCACACGTACAATCATGTAAGCTGCGTATGTATGTTTATGTGAGTGTACGGCTTTCCCGCATGCAACTGAAGCTGCAGCAGACGCTGGCGCTAGACACAGCAGCATTATACACATGCATTTTTAACAGCTGATAGCATTTGAAATTTATGACTCTTAGGCGCAGCCAAGTCAATGCATAGCCAAACGTTACGCTCTTGCACGCAAGCACACACGCACACACACAGACTCTCGCCTCTCTTTGTCGTTTTTTATGCGGTCTCGCTGCGCTCTTTAATGGCGCTCTTTGGGTAAGTAATTTTGACAGCATTGTCGATGCTGGCGTAGCGACAGCTGCTCTGCTACTGCGCTGCTGCTGCGAGTGGTTGTTGCTGTCTGTCTGCGTCTGTGTTTAGTATTTGTTTTCTGCTACTGCTCCTTCTTCTTCTTATACTTTATATTGGTAGGGTTTTATGGTTTTTTTTTATACATACATATATTTTTGGTGGGGAACTATCAGCTTCCGAGTTGGAACATCGTGCTGTCTGTCTAAGTCTGATCGAAGCTGTAAATACAAATGTCGTCGCCATCATCGTTGTTGTTGTTGTAAATTGTTTTGTCACGTTGCATCGCACGACGTTGCTGATAAACAGCAAAACAGCTGACAATCTACGCTGTGGGGGTGACGAATGCTACAATGCGCTTGCACGTATGCACGTGTGTGAGGCTGTGTGTGTGAGTGTGTATGTGAGTGCCTTTGCCTACCTGTGAACAGCTGCACATGTAAAGGAGTCCAGCGTCTTGTCATACCCTTGCTGAGAGTAATACATACATACATATGTACATACATATATATGTATGTATAATTTTGTCACAAAATCTGTGACGCAGTGTAATATATACAAATAAATATATATGTATATGTACATACATACATACATATACATATACATATATATGTATATAAAAAAAATGTATAAAGACAACAAATTCAATTGGAATTGAATTTTGTCATTATTAGCTGTAGGAATTTTAATTATGACTAAAACTGATACATTTTATTATATAATATGCATACATACATATGTATATGTATGTATCAACTCGTTTTTAAATATATTTAAAATATTTAATTGTTTATACATATATTTATGTATTTCTATTACAAGTTAATTTCTTTCTTGAATCAAAGCACAACAAACCCTTAAAATTCATTATTTTGGGTTTTTCCACTTACTTATATACTTTATTTCTTTTTACATTTTATTACAATTTTCATTGAGATCTGGCAGCGTTGAGCACAAATCTGTTGCTAACATAATCCATGCTTAATTGTTGGCCCACCCTCCAAATTGGATTGCCGCTGCTTCCATAGCCGCCCTCTGGCGACAGACAAGCACACGCGCGCGCACACACACAGACTCACAAACATACTTATACAATGTATACATATGTATGTATGCGTTTGCTAGTGTCTGCCTCTGTCTGTATGTTTGTGGGTTCGTATCTTGATAGATACACAAGCGTTGATTATTAATTATGAACCAAAATGGGCAATGATTACTTCAAACGGCTCCGGCGAAACCTTAGAAAGTTTTCTGGCCCTCACCTGCCACGAAGACGAACACCGACAGGCAGGCAGGCAGGCAGGCAGGCAGGCAGCAATAATAACAACAACAGAAACAGCAACAACAAAGTCTTCGTCTCGGGATTAGCCCAGAAAAGTAACTCAATACTAATACCAATACCAATACCAATAGCAACGGAGCGTCTCAGCAAATGTCCAAAGCGAATAAGTGAGTAAACTGAACGAACGAGCGAGCGAGTGAGCAGGCGAACAAGCGTGCAAAATCCATGCTAACTGGAGTAGTAAAGAGGCAGAGAGTGAGGAGAAGAGCGCAAGAGAGTTGATTGGAAGGAAGGGGAGAAGAGGGCGCTTAGGTGATGACATAGCCGTGAACAGAAGAAGCAGCGCACAGGCAAAGGCAATATCGTTGCACTCACACACACATACACATACGCACACACGAGCAAACGGGCACACACAGACAACGTTTGATTGTCGGCTATGCACAACAAACCAGTATAATTGCAGAAACACACACACTCAGGCAGAGGCAAGCACATTTAAAGAGATGGGCTGGAATTGACTGGCGAGTGAAGGGCACTCTCTTCGGCTTAAAGGACGAGACATCAAAACAAAATGTTCGACAGCAGCGCAGCACAGGAACTAAAACCCAAATGCAAAGTAAATAAATTAAATATAAAACAAATAGAAATAATAATAATGAAATGGAAGCTAAAACATCAGCTAGCACAAACGGGCGTCCCAATTTAAACGGCGCTTCCATGCCTCGCCGTCGCCGTCTGTCCACTCGTGGGGCCCAGCCACCACGCGGCTGAAAAATGTTCGCTCATTTGTATTATGTATTTTGTCTCTATATATGCCTCTGTATGTGTGTGTCAGTGCTGACCTCGACGTCGCTGCCAGCGTCGAACGTGGCGTCGCAGCTCTTTGTTGTGCGTTCGTTCTCTTTTGGCTAGGCTTTTGGTTTTCTCTTGCTTCCGCCCTTGTTGCTTGTTGTCGTCGCTGTTGCTTATGTTGTTTATATGCCGCTTGCTCAGCGCAATGACTTGTGGGACTTGGCAGCGACGCCAACGTCGGCGTCGTCATTGTTCCGCGCGGCCGTTTAACTTTGTGCTTGTGTATGTAAATGTGTATATGAGTGTGTATGTATGTATGTCGTGTAGTGCTATGGTCTCATTTCAAGATAATCGTCACACGAATGAGTTGCTGATGTTTCTCATGTTGTTGTTGTTGTTGTTGTTGTAATTTAGCGGTTTTGCTTTGTTTTGTGTGTATTGTTGTTGTTGTGGTGCTGTGTTTTTACTATGTTAGCTTATGAGTAGTATGTATGTAATGGCCTTTTTCATGCATGTTACGTGTGCATGTGTGTGCATTCAAGTTAATTGTATGACGTATGACATACAGTTACATATGCATGTATGTATGTATTTGTTATGTTTTCATTTTGATACATAGCAACAATTTCTTCTTCATTGCTTTACAAGACTATTTCCACTTCTTCATGCCTGCGGCGAAAAAAAAATAAACTAAATAAAAAACATATTTTGTGTTCCTTCCCACTTCTTCGTTTCGCTGTAGGTTTTTTTTTAAACATTTTCGTTCACTGTCGCTGCCACTGCGGCTGTGGTTGCGGCTGTGGCTGTGGCTGCTGTTGTAGTTGCCATACTTTTCGCCAATTTGCTGCTTAATGTTATTAGATATGTATGTATGATGTTTTTTTTTTTTTGCTGCTGCTGTTTGTCTCGCTTCTGCTTTTGCTTTTCTTTTATTGTGTAGATATTGTGTTTTGCATTTTAACCCATTTAAGTGTTAAATACTTTATGTCAACAGGTTCTGACCCAAATGCGTAGACAAACGAAAAAATAGACTAGCACGCACACATACATACATACATTGAATGTACATACATACGTAAATATAAGCATACATTCATGCATACATAAATATGAATGTATGTATGTACTATATTCATTACACATAAACGCCAAACGTAGACAAAGAGCTTGCTTTGCTCTGACAAATGTTCACTGAAAGTATTTACATCCGGGAATCGGTTGCACGCACATATGTATACATATATGTACATATATACATATGTATGTACATACCTATGAATGTGTAGATAACCTGACACTTATTGATGACCTTTTGCTAAATGAGTTGATCTTGGATTCAATTGGGGGATCAGGGCGTCTTCGCAATCCGGCTTCAATGCGAGAAAAATTCATTTATTTATGGATATAAATTGTTCATATCGTGCATACAAGCAAATCAAAAAATAAACAAATAAACAAAAAGAGTGGCAGCTCTGCCGCAGTTGCTTAATAATAAATTGAAAGCAACAGCAGCTACAACACACACACACACACACACACACACACACACACACACACACACACACACACACACACACACACACACACACACACACACACACACACACACACACACACACACACACACACACACACACACACACACACACACACACACACATGAACATGAACATATACATTCAATTTGAATTCGAAATGCGCCGCAGCAATAATTGTTGCTGTTTTCGCAACAACAATAACAACAGTAATAACAATAAGAACTGGCGAAAACGAAAATCGAAAACAACAAAAACAATGTCAACGCTTTCGTTGGCGGTAACGTCAACGTCAACGTTAACGTTAGCGTCGACGTCGAAGGTGACGTCGTCATCACCATAACAGCATCACAGCAGCACGTCTGCTGTCAGCGTCAACGCCGACGTTAACGTTAGCAGCAATTAGCGGGCAGCGCTGGCAGCAGTGCCAGCTTACAGTCACTTAGCGCAACAGCGACGCTGGCAACGACGTCGATATATGTACATACATATTGACTGCGTTTACTTCCGGCATTTTCTTGCTCATCTGTACATTGTTGTTGTTTTTGTTCCTGTTGTTTTTATTATTATTTTTATTTAAGTTAACATGACACGTAGTGCAATAATGATAACCACAAATTTCAAATTGCATACAAAGAGAGAGAAAGAGAGAGAGAGAAGGCAATAAACACTGCCAAATGAAATGTTGAACAAAATAAAAATCACCAAACCTTAGTTTATACACACATGATTTCATATATGTACATACATATGTATGTACATACATACATTCATACATATCTAAATACATCTGCACTGCTGAAGACAGGTATGCATGACCGTTTGTACAGTGTACCTTAGCCAGCTTTTCAAACAAGATATCAATCGAAAATATGCTAAGAATGCTCTCACATGCGAGCGTGCGCCCGTGCAGGGGACACGAGGCATATAAAAATCAGTCGAGAAACGTATTTAAAGCCACTCAAAAGCTAAACAGAAGACCATAAAATGTTTTTTCACGCCGTCGACGCCACTGCCGGCCACAGCCTGGGCCACCACAGCAGGAGGACAGACGGACACCGATGTTTAGATGGACGGAGCATAGGCCACTTGCGTACCACCACTACTATTACTACACACACATACGCACAAGCATAAGCACACGCACACGCACACATTTGGTGTTACAGTTTCAATTTAAAAGAAAAACGTTCCCACACGCACACGCACACGCAACAAATACAAACACACACACGCATGCAAACACAAAGAGGCATCATCATCAATTTCTAAATGCAAAACCGCAATAAAAAGCAACAACAAGTATAACAATAAATAATACGACACCGAACTATTCATACACTCACAGATCCAACAGTACATAAGTACATATAGTGAGAGTTAAACTATTAGACTCTAATATTTAATAAATAGTATATAAATTTATAGCAAATACATATGTATATATACATAAATTGAATAAAATTAAAGTACTTTAATGTCATTGTCATCTAATTCCTCTTCAAATTACTCAAATAGCTAATGTATCAGTTGACCAATAGAGTGTATTATAAACACAGCAAAGCAAACGAAGCCAAAGCCGAAATCGAAGTACACACGAAGTAGCAGATGTAGTGAGAGCGCACAACAAAGACACCAACAGAGCTGCTAGAAAAGAGAGAGAGAGAGCGACCCCACGAGAGATACAGTGAATGAGAAAGAGAGTGAGAAGCGGCAAAACGGTGACTGCCAAGCGTTGCGCTCTGTTTCAGTTTGTCGAGTGTTGATGATTTTACGAGAGTGGGTTGTGAATATGCGGGAGGATAGCAGAGTGGGGGGGTCATAGAGTAATGACGAGGACGACGCACGCACGTGTAACCGTAAAAAGAGTAAACGAGTAGTGGGCTGTGTATGTTTATGCGTGTGCCTGTGTATGTGTGTGTTTTTGTGTGCGCGCTTGTTCATGTATTGCTGTGTGTATATTTATTTTGCAAAATAACAAGCCAGCAGCGCGATGGGTGACAAGATAATTGCTGATGCGCGAAAGTGTTTGGTATCGCGGCCGAGAACTGATCCGTTAATTTGGCAGGATATGCATGAATGTATGTACATACATAGAAACATTGAGATGCAGTTGCTTCGGATTGTGTCACAACCAATGATAGCTGATAACCAGTTGCTATTCTCTCTGCAAGGTCTCTGCGCGGCGTTAGATTGGGCTTTAGGCGAATGACCCAAAGCTTGACTCAGCAGTTATATCAATGTCACATCCATGCCAAAAAAAAACCGAAACGAAAAGACAAATAAACAAAACAAAACAAACAAATAAACAGAAAAAACTTCAGCAATATTTCGGGCATTAGCCCCTTGTATAAAATGTTTGCTTCAAGGTAACTTTTTTTAAGTTTATTTATTTATTTATTTTTATTTAGGCCATTGTACGACAATGAGTAGCTTTCAAACCGAGTTAACTAACGAGAATGCCCTAATTCACAAATTTATAAACAATTTGATTATATTTATGTTTGTATGTACATATGTATGTATGTATCTATATACATATTTAATTGAATAGAGAGGGTATCAGAGTAAGAGTCAGCAACATGAATGACAAATGATGATCGAACATGTTTAGCTAATCGACTTTCGTTAAGCATTTACAGTCATAAAACGGAACGCAGAGCACAGTAGACACACACACACACACACACACACACACACACACACACACACACACACACACACACACACACACACACACACACACACACACACACACACACACACACACACACACACACACACACACACACACACACACACACACACACACACACACACACACACACACACACACACACACACACACACACACACACACCTGATGCGTATTCTCAAAATGGATTTACGAAAGCATCGCTTCCGAAGTATGTACATATATACATACATATGTACGTACGTCGCTTCTTCAAGCTAAACCAATCGTACATAAACGGTATTTAGCGTGTTAATTACACAAACAAAAGCATTCTCGTTACCCTTGCACAGCCCTTCGCACTCAGAGAGCGTGATCTTTGCTGGCGCTCTTTGCATACGTAGACATGCATTTGCCATGCCCCTTGCAAAACAAAGTAGTTAACAAAATGCGGACTTCGCACAGAATGGGGCTACGTACACTACATTCACGCGCATGTTTTTGAGTGTATGTGTGTGTGCCTGTGCGTATGCTGGCGTTAAAGAGCGCGCGCGCGTCTCCATCAGCGACTTAATTATTAAATTAAATGCGCTAAATGGCAGCACACGCAAGTGGCAATAAAAAAATAATGAAAACCAAAAACAACTCAAGCAAAAAGCTCGAAAAGAAACACACAAACGATATAAGCAGAAACATGCATATGTATGTATACACATACGCACATAAAGAGCGGAATACGCACAGCGTTAACGTCAGCTTTGACGCCGACGTCGACCGACGCCACATGCTTACAACCTTGTCCGTTATGCCCCGCTCCTCCGTGCACGTAATACGCTCACCCACATCCGTTCGGCTTCGCTACAAGAACAAAAACAGACACACAGTCAAAAACAAAACAGCAACAGCAGCAACAACAACGGCAGGCAAATCGAATAAAATTGTCAACACTGGAAACGCTCTCGCTTACTCTCTTTACTTTTGTATCATCATTGCTCTTATATTCTCTTTAGCGCTGCTCGCAGAATATGCGCGTACTGCTAGCTATGGCGTTGTTGTTTTTGTTGGTGGCTCTCTCGTACTTTGGAGCTATACGGTTGTTGCTGTTGCTATTGTTGTTGTTGTTGTTGCTGCTCTTCATGCTTTTTTATGGCTTTTATGGTCATAAAGCCGATTCGGCCTGTCCAATAACCGCCAGCTGTTGACGTTGCTGCTACCGCTTCACACTCTTGTATGACAACAACACCAACAACCATAGCAAAACACAGCAAATGAAAACTAAAAAGTACAAAAAATAAAAAAACAAACGTCAGTCTCAGTGGCCCAAGCTAAATGGCAACATATGCACATCCAAACACAAGCATATACATATGTATGTATATACACACATACACAAACATACAGAAATTGACTAGTCTGGCGCAGGTATGCACACACACACACACGTCCACACGGAGGCAGGCGCACACACACAGAAATACACACTGGGCTGCATCTATATTCCAGAGGCCCGCAAACAAACCAAACGTAAAAAGCGCGCGCGAATACAGGTCGACGCTCGGGCATAGGCGTTGACGTCGCCAGCGGCCACAATGTTAGCGCTCGCGTCAGCGTCAGCATCGGCGTTAGCGTCGGCGTCGACGTCGACGTTAGCGCAGCACAGCACAACACAGCGTTGCTTCTTGTTGCGGTCGACGCTGTTTATGATATTCGGAAATTCCAATTCGTGTGCATTTTTAGTTTGTTATCGCTACAGCTGTAGCTGTGCTGCGGTTATTGTTGCTGTAGCTTGTTAACATATTTGAAATGTAATTAAATCAATTTGTCCCTGCTCCAATGGGCAAACCATTGTTTATATGTATTGGTCTATATACATATATTCGCATTTATGTTTATGCATACACATGTATGTATGTATTTATGTATGTATGTATGTATGCATATGTTGGGCTTATGCCTAACATAATTATGTTAATGTTAATGCCTCTACGCTGTCTGGCAACGCTTGCCTGTCCATGTGCGTGTTAAAACCTGTTTTGGCTTTTGATCATTGCGCTGCCCACAAGCAACACACAATAAAAAACTTCACCTGCCATGACGTCACAAACGCTTATCAATTGCGACGCCAAATTCGTGCACACATACAAATGTAGACACCCACAAAATGTAGTCGATATGTGTAAAGGGTGTGGAAGTGGAAGCTGAGCGCTATACGAAATCAGCGCCGCGTCCAATACTGTCATGCACAAACAAACACACACGCGGAATAGCTGACTGCATGTGTGTGAGTGTGTGTTTGAGTGTGTGAACCCATTTCGGCTGCTTCTTTAGTTCCTATTCTCTTTTGTATTTCAACTGTAAATCGCACAAATCAAATATGCTAGTGTGCGTGTTGCTACTTATGACTAAACACCCTGTAATCCAGAGCATCCTCAACCCAATAAGTATGCTATGATAAATGCCATAATATTATGCTCACTACTCAAGTCTACACATACTATTTACATATGTATGTATGTAACTGTAAGTGTGTATTCAAATGCAAACACAGTGAAAGCTTTGCCAGTGGACAGCTGTTTTCCACAAATGTTTCATTTATTTTGCACTCTCTTTCATTTATACATACACATAAACATACATACATACATATGTATGTATATATGTGTGTATATAACTGTTATACATATGTGATAGCATATCCCGTGCAGTGCTTTAATATACAGGGTATCAAAACGACAACGACGATTCCAACATAAAAACAAAAACAGCAGCAACAACAACTAGACCCAACAGGTTTAAACTACGCAAACGGCAAACACAAATTACAATAACAGAAGCGACCGCGAAGTCAGCGTGGCAGCGACGTCAGCGGCGACAGAGACGAAGACGATGTCGGTGACGGTGACGGCAGCAGCGACAACGGCAAACGACAAACGGCAACAGCAGTAAAAGCAATAACACAATAAATGAAAATGAAAATCATTTCGACATGTGTACACACACAACTATACATACAAATGCTCGCGCGTGCGTGTGTGTGTGTGTGTGTGTGTGTGTGGTGCCGGAATGATTCCGAATTGTCGCCAAACAAACTTGGAAATCAATTGGAGCAGCAAAATACAAGTGGATTTGGTAATGACCAAATGCGAAGTGAAATGAAATATTATGGGATGGAGTACAAGCACAGAAATATACATACATACATACATATGTTCACATACATGTGTATATGAATGTACCTAATTACGTGCACAAATCACTTGAGGAAAAAGAGTTAAGTATGTATGTATGTACATATGTAAAATTGACATACACATATATACATATATATGTATGTATGTACATATAAACATACATACGTACATAGCGTATGTATGTACATGGCGCTTAAATGCATACAAAAGCGATGACATCTGCTTATTAAGATTACGAAATCTTGTTATGCCTTGAAACAATTTTTGTTTTCAATTTTCTTACGTACATACATACATACATACATATGGAGTAGCGTAGCGTGAATCTTGCACGTACTGCAATGGCGCTGTGCTTACGTTAATTTGTTGCTAATGCAAAACAAATCATAATCGAAAACGTGTCAAAGCAGAAGAATAACTAAAAAAATATGTGTATGTACATATGTATGTACATATGTATTGTACATACAGTATGTTTATACATGTGCATACAAATGTACATATATACATAGATATGTATGTATACGTAAAGCAAAGACTGCATTGCTGATGCAGTAGAAACAACAAACCCAATACAAAGCAATTATACATACATACATGCATGTAATAAATACATACACACACAGAGCCCGTCTCAGTCTTGACAATGCGTCGCGATTATGCGATAAGTTGAGTGAGAGGTGAGTACCAGAGCAAACAGCAGCAGCAGCAGCCACTGTCGGCAGCCGAAGCCAGGCGTACAGGCATAAACAGGCGCACACACACGCATACACATATACGCACAGGCACATAAATACATGCATACATACATACATGCTGGCAGGCAGACCACAGCTGAAGCATATGCACCAGCAGCAGCGCATGTTTTTTTTTTTTTTTACTTTTATTTGGGGTGAGTGCAAAGGAAAGAGAAGATAAAGGTGTAGCAAAGGCAATGTGCGGGCGGCACTCAAAATGAGCCTAAAAGACTTTGCTAAATTTTAAAGGATTTCGTCAAGTTGGACTCGAACAGGCGACACAGTCAAAGAGTGAAAAGCTTTGCGTCTGTATACATACATGTATGTATATATGTGTGTATATACATACATACATACATATACATTTTGAGTATTATTATTTAGTTGCGGTTTAACTCTGGCGTGAGTCTGGTTCAAACAAGCAATTAGCCGCTGATCACGGCGAACCCTACGCTCTTTGCGGCGAAGTGCGCTCTTGAGCAGTTGTTTGCTCAATTAGTGACATAAAGAGTGTGTGCGGTGGACTGGGTTGGGTTGGGGTGGAGTTTGGTGGGCTTAGTTGTGAAGTCAAAGCTTTGGATTGCAACTGTAACTAGCGCGCTTTCTCTGCCCAAAACAGCGTTTGCCCTGTGCAGGGTCTTTAAGCGTACAAAGAGCGAAAAGAAAAAAAAAAGCAACATAACAGCAACAGCGGCAACGAGGCGGACAAGCGAAGCGTTTCATCTACAGCTTTCTCACGTCGCAGCAGCAACAGCGCAGCAGCAACATTAGACAGCCAACGTTGGGGGTGGGCGGGCGGTCAGTCGGTCGGTTGGTTGTTTGGTTGGTCGGTGTGTGGCAAGGCCGCAATTAATTACAAACTTAGCCAGCTGTCCGTGTCCCTCTGCTGCCGTTGCTGTTGCTACTGCTGCTGGCTTACATACATACATATGTATGTATATGCGTGTATATCTGTATGTGTGTGTCTGTGTATCTCTCTGATGGCGGCGAAAAGTGGCACGTATCAATGTTGAAAGCATAAACACAAAGAGCGAAGAGAGCGACAGGCAGCAACCGACAGAGAAGCAGACCACCAAAGAGCGAGACAGAGAGGGAACTTGGGAATATGCTTTCGCCAGCCGTTCCGTTGGTCGCATTACAGTTACGTTACCCTTTTTGCCTGTGCCTTTTGGCTTTGCAATAGATTCTGTGTATTGCAAACATGGCCAAATTTATGTATAATATATGTACGTAAATGCAAACACTGCACACAAACGTACATACACATACATACACACACACAAACTTGCATGCTAGTATGTATTTATGTACATTTAATATAGGTAAACATACAAACAGAAACATCAAAAACAACAACAACAACCACTTTTTGTGAAGGGCACACAGTTAAAAGCACCGACAGCTACGGCAACGCTGGCAGCGTCTACGCCAACGGCAGCAGCGCCCGCAGACGTTGTAAAATGGCAACAGCAACAACAATAACGAAAACTGGCCTGTTCTCTGTATGTATGTACATATGTATGTGTGTGTGTATGGCTGTGTTTTTGTGTGGCTGTATATGTGTGTATGCAATAGCATCAGCATCAACTTTAAATACTTAGACTCAATTCAACAATGCTCCAAACACGAGTCATTTTTAATGCATAAAAAACAACAAGACAGGACACGCACACTATCACCCATATACACACACTCATATGCCGTAGCCAAAACTGCTGACGCTGACGCATTTATCACTGCGCTGCTTTGGCCGCCAACGACAACGGCAACGGCAACAGCAATATCAAGAACAAGAACAAGAACAAATGAACGAAGGAAGAAGCCACCGCAACAACAAACAATAGAGCTAGCCAATGTGCGCTGTGTGGTATGGTTTGCTTTCGTATGGAGCAGAGGGGAATGCAGCGACGGGGCAAACGACGCTCAACAGTCGTCGACGGCGCGCATTGGGAGTCATTGATTTTCGTTTATGAGCGCGACGGCGACGCGCTCTCACTTTTTATACGTTCATTCACACGGCGCACAGTGGGACTGTTTGTATGGAATGTTAATGATTCAACAGACACACCATTTAGGTAGTAAGGCAAGAACGCATGTGATTGTTGTTGTGTTTATAAATTTGGGATAAGAGAATATCGGGTTACCAAATCAATAGTTGAAATATGGCTGCTAATAATAGAATAGTAATAAATACTAGTATATATAATAATACTAATTAAACTTTTACATATGCTAAATACTAAAAGCATCATTAGCATTCATTTACGTTGTGATAAGCGTGGCCACTGTGTCTGCGTTGCTCTGTGTCTGCTTTGGCAAATGCAAAGAGTGTACGAGTATACAACAAGCAGCAAAAGAGAGCGTGCGCGCAAAAAAAAAAAAAAAAAAAAAGCACACTCACACAAGCGCAAAAAAAAGAAAACACAAAACAGACACAGTTAGCCAGCGGCAATGGCGGGGCGTTAGAGGCAAACGAAACTTAAATATGTTATTGATAATTAAATTGTTGCTGTAGCTTTAGCTTAGATACAGCTGTGTCTGCCTGTATTTATATACTAGGTATATATGTACATACATACATATGTATGGGAAACAGTTCCTACTAGTTCATGGGGGCGGCGCGTCTGCCTTTTGGGATTTGTGCTTTTGTTTGGCTTTAACGCGACTTTGGCGAATTGTGTGAGAAATGCAGACGTCGCGACAGCGTCGGCTGCTGCATATGCGTTGACGTTGACGACGCCATTGCTGTTGTTGTTGCTGCTCATGCTTTTTTTGCTTCTGCTTCTGCTTTGGCAGTGGGCAGTTTTCGTTTTCGTTTCGGCACCTTTTCTTATTTTTGTGTGTTCGCTTTTGTTGTTCAGCCATGCCTCCACCCTATCCTAAGAACCTATACAGCAACATTAATAACAGAAAAGTAAAGAAATAAATGTAAAAACGTATATTTTAAAAATTGAAACACCATCTTGAAATTAAGCGCGTTGATTTCTTTTTGCTCAGTGGCCGCAGGTAGTTGCTTACGCTGTCGCTGTCGCAGCAAGCGTCGCAGTCGCAGTCGCTGCTTCTGCTGCTGGTAACTCGGCGTGCGTCAGCCACATCTGTGTGTTTGTGTGTGAACGCGCGTTACGATTTTTGTTTTGTACTTTTGGGCTTATCGTGCAGCAAATTGAAAGCAATAAATATTTAATTGTTAGGCCTGCTTAATTACGTAATTTGAATTTATCTTTACAGAATGCCGTTCGCTGCAGCACGGCGAAATCGAAACAAAATATCGGTGCGAGCGAGATAGCTAGTGTGAGACGAGCACAGGGGCCAGGGAAAGAAGCGAAGGCCATGAAAGGTCAATGCAATGCTAAAGGATATGCACATGGGCACGTTTATACATACATATGTACGTATAAATGCATGTATGTGTGTGCTTGTGTGTAGCTGTATTTGACATTGAACTACAAGCGAATAAGTTCATTTGTAGCACTCCAATGATGATTACTTTTGCAAATAAACAGTTATTCATCAGTGCGTATGCATGTGTATGCGTTTGCATGTGTGTATGTATTTGTGCATAGCAAGTAAAAGTTTGAGTTATACATACATATTTATGTATGTATGTAGATAATAAGTACATACGCCTGCAAGGTCGAGGAAAAAAACAACAAAAACAATTGCCGTACATCTCTTTCTCTCTTTCGCTTTTGCCGCAGTTCCTCATCATAATAAAAACGAAATGAGGTTAGTTCACAGTTTTTGTTGCTGTTTTGCTTCTTATATGTACATATATGGATGTATGTATTCTATGCGCGCCAAAGGAAAATCTTCTAGGTTAAGTACATACATATGTGTGTATGTATGTACATACATTCATACACGCATTTGTATAAACTGACCGCGGCTATAATTTGTGTTTTTTAGGATACAGTTATTTCTCTGTGCTGTTGTGTTCCTTCTTTAATATTTGGCTGCCCACTCTATTCACTGTTAAAAACATTTTGAGTCATGGCGCTTAACAAGAAAATTGTATTTTGCATTGTTTATCACTGAATTCCATTTTGTGCTTTTTTGTATTTTCTTTGCTTTCTTTGGAAGCTCAAGCAAAGAGCAAAATTGTTTCAAGGAATTAGAAGCCAACGCAGCGGCAATTAATAACAAGAAAATATCAACAACAAAAACTGTTTTTATAATCATAATGATCATGACGTTCTCTTCAAGTACATACGTACATATGTGTGTGTGTGTTTGTAAGAGATTACGCGGGTTAAGCACACAAACACACAGGCATAGGCATAAGTTAAGAGAGTGCTAAAAGTGACCTTAAGTTTTTTACACACTCGCGCACACACATTCACATGCAATTTGCATATTGGGAACAGTCCATATGCTTTTGCATTTGCCAAAAAAACAAAACCAAGAACCAATTATGTATATTGATAGAGTCGCCGCGACATTTGTCATGCGCCTGACTGGCAACTTAATAAATGCTGCCGCTAACGGTCTGTGGCGTCTATCGCTTAAGGCCAGTCACTTTTTACATAATAACAAAAACATACAGCAAAACCGAAGAGAAGAAATAATGCAAGCATCTATGGGTGTGCGTGTATGTGGGTATATCATGTGTATGTATGTATGTATGTATGTATGTGTATGCAAAAAGGAAACTATAAAATTTATGCTCATTGGCCGCAGCGTCTGCCGAAGCGCGTGCCAAGCCGCCGGAGCGACAGGCGACAAAAGACAACATAAGAGGCTCTCAAATTTTTCGCCAACTGTCCGCCCCCACCTGCTGCCCTTTGTTTTGCTGTTGGAGCTAGCGACGCGTGTGTTTGCGTTTCGCTTCCGTTACAAATGGCAGCAGAGACAGCGGCAGCGGCAGCGGCAACCAGCAGACAAACAACAAAACACGCTAAGAAAATGCCCCACACACATACACACACCCAATGCCAAAATCTTGCATATCACATCGACTCTCGTGCCAACACATACACACAAACACACACTCATACATTTATAGAAGACAGCACGCACGTACGCCATGCACTGCGCTCTTTATATTTTATAACAACGCTCTCTTTACGCTCTTAGGCTGGCGCTTCTGCTCTGCTCAACTCTGCTCGGCTCAGCTTAGGTTAGCCGACGTTTCTGCTGGCTGCTACTTCCGTTTGTACGTGCGGCTGCGATGCCGCCAGAGACCGAGCCGAAGTAGCTTGAACATCTGTGCGCGCTGCCAACGACGACGTCGCCGCTGGCAGGCAAATAAAACAGCCGCTGCCTCTGCCACTGCCGCTGCTGCTGTCGCTGTCGGTGCTGATGCCAGCCAGCCAGCCAAAGCCCGTGCGCTTCATTCATTCAATTTTCAGTTCACATCGAACGCGAGAACTGTGCGGACGTGCAAGCGGCAGCGGCAAAGTTCGGCCTAGTAACACAAGTAACGCAACAACAAAAACCACGCGCTCCCCAACTTACACGTTCCGCGCGCTCTCTTTCTCACACTCTCTGTCTTTTACTAATTCACGCAACCTCAACAGGCGCCTATAATTTTCACAAAAAAAAGGAGAATAGTTAATAAATAATAATAATAATAAAGCAACAAAACCACTTAATAAAAACAACAAATCAAACAATTAGTCAAAGACTTGTGCCTCTCTCTCTCTCAATCTCTTTTGACTTTGTGTGCGTCGCTCCTGTTTAAACCGCGACCCCCATTCAGCCCTCCAAACTGCACTTGCACTGCCCACCGCCTAAGGAAGCCGCGTGTTCAAAGAAAAAGAATCCAAATACAAACAATAACAAATTACTTAACATAAATAATAAAAAGAAAAAATTAATAAAAGGCTGCCAAACTTGAATTGTAATTGTCAACACTGAGTGCCTAATTGAACAGTTAATAATAGAATAACACAGTTGTTTGATTTTTTTTTTTTTTTTTGAAAATTTTTTTGAATTATTTTTGTTGAGTTTTGTGCGCTCGAATAAATTCAAAAGTCCTGGATTATTTTGAATTTTTATACCAGAAGTAAAACAAATGCAAAAACAAAAGCATAAGCCAATACAACAAAAAGACGAAGCGTGCGAATTAATGCAAAGTTAACGAGACATAACGGGCCACACACGCACGCATACAAACAAAACAAACAGCAAAAGCAAAGTGAAATCTCACGCAGCACCAGCGCAGCAGCAGCGACGCCAGCAGCAGCATACACACACGCACACTCCCCTATACATGAGCGTGTTGTAATTTGCAAAGGAAAAATAAAAAACAAAAACGAATTAGACTGCTTCCTATCGAAAGTCAACAATTCGAAGCAGCTTGTGTACATTTCACACTACAGCAAAGCACATACAACAAAAAATTACAAAAAAAAAAAAAATTATTTTGTTTTTCTCAATATAATTTATTACTTAAATAAACACTTGCGGTTTACCTTCTGTGTGCAGTGGGAAGAAACAAGAAAAAGAAAAATAAGAAGAAGAAGAAGCAGCAGCAAATAGTTCAAAGAAGAGAGAGACTTAAACAGTCCGCAAGCGAAGCTTTGAATGCGATTCATACGCACACACTTGCAGTCGCTCACGCACACACACATACAGTCACAGTCGGAGTTACAGACACAGACACATCGCACAATGACCTTGCCAACCAATACAAATGCAGCGAATGGCAACGGCTGCGGCGGCGGCAGCGGCGGCAATGGCAGCGGCAGTGATGATGATTCGGACATGTTCGGACCGCCACGCTGCTCACCCCCCATTGGTTATCACCATCATCGTTCGCGCGTGCCAATGATCTCGCCGAAGCTGCGTCAGCGTGAGGAACGTAAACGCATCCTGCAACTGTGCGCCCACAAGCTAGAACGTATCAAGGACTCTGAAGCGAATCTGCGCCGCAGCGTCTGCATCAATAACACCTATTGCCGACTTACCGATGAGCTGAGACGTGAGAAGCAAATGCGTTACCTGCAGAATTTGCCAAAGTGAGTAAACGAACGAGATAGAAATACAACTGTGCACAGACACATGCATGCATGCATGCACATGTATAACTGCATATGTATGTATGTGTGTGAGTGTGTGTGTGTGTGCATTTATGTGTGTCTGATTATAAATTGTAAGAGGCAGCCAGTGGTGCCAGCTTTTGCCAAAAACAAAAAAGAGACAAAAAAAAACTCTAAAACTAGATAAAGTTGCTTGAAAAGCAATTAAAACATGGCGACTTAGCAATACTCTTTTAGTCTAAGAAAATTAACTAAAGTTGACTTAAATCCAATTTGAGCTGCAAATTAATTGAAAATATGTATATGTTAATTTATGAATATGAATTAAATATTTAATATATATTCATATATATGTATATGTATATACATATGCATATACACATTTAAATTTTAAAATAAAAAAAAACTCAATTGGCAACGCTGGCTCGCGATGTTGCCCACGCGTGTTCGTTCGCTCGATTGCCCTTTCAAGCTTGTGCGTGAGCGTGTGGCAACCTTCGCAATTAGCGAAAGGCCAAAGTGCGTATCTAGCGAGAAATAGCGCGGGCGACGGCGGCGATGAACGAGCGTAAGACATAAGGCGATTACTCAAAATAGTGGAAGTGTGCTAAATATACATACATATGTATAACAACAAACAAATATAACACTTTCAGAATGTGCATGCATATACATATGTACATATATGTATGTATGTATGCCTCTAGTTCTATTTCTATTTCTGCCTCTGTTTGTTGTTATAATCTGCCTCAAGTGATCATTGGAAATGTTGTTTGGGTTTAATGCAGCTTCTCTGTCGCTGGTTGGTGTTTTTTATTATTTTTTTTTATTGGCCTGCATGGCAACGCTCTGTCTTTCGTTCAGTTTTATTTGCTGTGTAACTTGACGCGCGTTCGCAAGGATATTTCCGTCTTTAGGCTGTGGTCAGTGCCAACCGCAACTAGTCGCCGCTGTCGCTTCCTGCAGGCTTACAACTACAGCTGCAGGCCACACAATAAGCGTACAGTGGGCTGTCGTTAAAATGAACGATAAATATGCGGACAGACGGAATTTCTATGTTTTCTATGTTTCATTATTATTAATTTTTTTTTGTGAAAGCGATTGTGTGCGAGTAGAAGGGGATGTTGGGGCAGAGGCGGAAGGCGAATGGGGGAAAAACCAACTTGACTACAATTAGTTCATTATAGCGAACGTGCACAGTATTTCTTTTATTTATTTATTTTCTGTTGCATTCAGGCCAAGCGCAAAGCAAAACGAAGCACAGCAAAGCAAACCAAAGCAGATACTCAAGAGACATTAAACAATAACAACAACAACAACAACAACGGCAAACAGTTCAAACAGAAACGACACAAAATACAAAACGAAACGAAAAACGGCAGCGCGCAGAGGAGGCAGCAACTAGAAAAGAGTGAGCGAGAGAGATTTATGTAGAGGGAGAAGGAGAGAGAAAACACAGCCAGCAGCAGCAGCAGCAGCAGAAGGCGAGCCAACTAAAATCGTCTGACTGTTTGTCTGACTGCCTGTCCGTTTGTCTGGCTTTGTAAAGAAGGGCGTGTGTATGCAGCAGCAGCGAGTAAAGATGAGAGGCAATAACAGCAACAATAAGAGTATATTCTAGTGTAGTATGCTCGAATAGCATAAATACATACATACATTGATGTATGGCATACGTACACACACACATACATGCATCGACATATTCTATGCACTTTGATAGTAAACTCTACTTTAGGTAGTTTGAATAGTTATGCATATGTACATACGTATATGCATTTCAAATGCGATAACAATTTGGCATAAATATATCGTTAATCGTTAATCATAATTATCGCATATGCATGATAGTCAATAATCGGCAGTTATTGATGTCAATCAGCGTAACAACAAAAGAATAAAAACCAAAAAACCATAAAGACAGGAACAGAAAAGACATAAGAAAAGAAAAACGCTTAAAACACAACAAAAACAAAAACAAAAGCAAAAATAAAAACAACACGCGCGCACCCAAATACAGCGGGAAACAACCTTCGCAGATAGCGCGAGCAGCAGCAGCAGCAGCAGCAGCAACAAAAAACCAAAAGAAATCAAAGCAAGCTGTAGAAATACACACACATATAGCTATACACATACACACCGTGTCTGTGTGTGTGCTAAAAAACGTTGCGCTCGTTGAAATAATCACGTTCCACTTGCAACAAAAAGCAACCATAACAGCAACAGCAGCAGCAACTGAGAGTAGCGACTGCGATGATAGCAAGCAACGTTGCTGTTGTTGTTGTTGTTAGTGCACCTCTAGAGTCGCCATATACATATATATATATACATACACACATACATGCACACAATACCACAAGCCAAAGCCAGCGCATGCCAACATCAACAGCACAAAACGCAACCAAAACCTTCAGACTTTGCAAACACACACACACAAACGAGAAGCGACATTAGTATGTTAATGTGTATGTGTGTGTGCGTATAATTATTTTTAGCCATGCAGAGTCCAAAGAGTTATTAAAACTTTTTTAACACTCACAAAATACAATATTACGAAAGAATTTCGTAGCTAAAGACGAGCTGATCTTGAAATACGTTTCAATTATTGAGCACAATTGGTGATTGCATATGTATGTATGTATGTATGCATTGGTGATCATTAACAGCTATTGCTGTCGCTGCCCACTGCCGCTGCTGCTGCTGCTGCCTTTCTTTTCGTATGCAATTTTTACGCTCTTTGGCGCTCTGCGCTCTCCATTCTCCGCTCTCTCAAGGCTTCGGCTGCGTGCCCTGCAGGAATAGACGGCATGCCTGAAGTGGTTGCTATGCATGCACACACATACATATGTACATATATTTAGCTGTGTATGCTGCACTGTGTACATATGTGTAACAGCCTATCGATATTTCGGAATTCGAACATGCCCATTATACACACATGTAAATACATACATACATACATATACATATACACATACAATGTATAAGATATATTAAAATGTATAAAAATTCAATGTTTATATTATTAGCTAGCATAATGTCATGCAGCTGGATTGATGTTTATTTACTTAGTGGGGATCATTGGCTGCCATCACTGGTGTTGGCCCAGTGTGGGCTCTGCCATTATACTGTATAACAGTGTAGCTATTGTTGTTGTTGTACATTTTTGTATATTTCTTTTGTTTTGCTTTTGCAGAGAGTAGTGGAGTCGTATGAAGTTGTACATTTATTTCACTGACTTTGCCATTGGCGCTTCATTGTTACGTTGTAGTTTTTGTTATTGCCTTTTGGATTTTGTTTTGCCTACGTATGCGCGTGTCAAGCTTGAAGCGTAGCAACTTCAATTTTCGCCCCTCCCTTTTGGATAGCTAGATGGCACCCCGACCGATAACTGTCATCTATCATCATCTCTAGTGGCTAGATGGACATAGCGCCGCCTTGGCTTTCTTTTCGCTGTATGTAGTTGTTGTGCTTCCTCTTTGTTTCACTTGCTTCAGCGCGCGCTTGCTGCAAGGAGAGAAAACAAATGAAATGCCGTTACTACACACACATGTACACGCACACACATGCATACACAACACACACATGCATACACAACACACACATGCATACACAACACACACATGCATACACAACACACACATGCATACACAACACACACATGCATACACAACACACACATGCATACACAACACACACATGCATACACAACACACACATGCATACACAACACACACATACAACACACACACACACACACACAACACACACACACACACACACAACACACACACAACACACACACACACACACACACACACACACATTTGAAGCTCTTCTTTGTTGTTTTTGTTTATTTTTGCGCGCAGCCAAAAACTTAATTCATCGCAATCTCAGTTTTTTCCTTTTGGCTTTTAAATTCGCTTCTGCTTGGCATAGAGTTGGTCGCTGTCGCTGCTGCTGGCGCGACGCGACGTTGACGTTGACGTTAACTTCGACGTCATTGTTGGCTCTGCTGCTGCCGTTTCGTGTGCTGCGTTTCCGTTTTTGCTTCGTTTTGCTTTGTTTGACATGTTTTCTCCAGTGAGACGCTTGCATATGTACATACATACATACATACAAACAATTGTAAGTATGCATGTTACATACACATGCACACATACAAGCATATGCCTATGCGCTTATTACTTTGAAGTTGCCTTGCAGTAGCAGCAGCAATCGATAATTTAATTAAAAGAGAGAGAAGAAAATAATCGTTTAATGCATGTTGGAGAAATTTATAAAAGAAAATGACAAAATGTGTGTATGTATGTACAGTGTGTCTGTGTTATATGCCTGCTTGGCTGATTGGTTGTCTGCATATGTTCTATATACTTAATATGCTTATTGATGTACTTGTGTATATGTGTGTGTGTGTAATGTTCTTCACATAAAGAGATAGCCCAGCATGTTATCGGTTACGAATAGTTAACGAATCGCGATTTATTGTCATTATTATTTGTTGTTGTTGTTGTTGTTGTTATTCAAAGGTATTGAACAAAACACCAAATGCTTATTCAATTGCTTACCGCATCTGAGGCTGCTAAACACACCCCCTTTGCTAGCTTGCGCCTTGCTACAAGCACACAAAAAGCAGGCAAATGCACCCAGCGAGGCAGCTAGATAGAGAAAGAAAGAAAGAGAGCGAACACAAGCCGTCGGGCTGGGCGAGCGGCCGAGACGTGCTAAAGAGGAACTTGCTCGTGCTCCCTCGCCTATGCGTTCGGTTCGTTCGTTCGGTTTGTTCGTTTGTGTGTGTGTGTGTTTCGCTTTGCTCTTTGCACACATTTTGTAACCCACCGCCCCATTTTGCGGCGTCGTAATAATTCGCGACTGCGACGACGTTTTTATAGTTTTCTGTTATATTGTCTGTTGTTTCTATTGCCGCTGTCCGTTGTCGCGCTGCTGGTGCTGCTGGTGGTGCTGGTGGTGCTGCGGCGGCGGTTGCTGCTGTTGCTTTTGTTGCGCATCTCATCTATTCGGTAACGATTGCACCACAAGCTGCGATTGCCTACTTTACAAACACTCACTCATACACTCACTCACTCACACACTTAGGAATCAAACAGATGCGGAGGCGTAGGGCGTGTGCCATTTGCATTTGCATTTGCATTTGTCTGGGCGCGCATTTAAAGCATCTAGATTCTAGAACAATTAGATTATACAATTAAAATTGATGGGCGGAATGTGGGAAGAGGGTGAGTTTTAATTTATTTATTTTTTATTTGTGAGTGAGTGATAAATATACATATGCATATGCATCCATACATACATGTGCATATACATATGTATATACGTACACAGATACATATACATATATGTATGTATATGCACGTATGCATAGATTCACACAAATTTATATACAATATGTAGATATGTATGTACAGCAAACATCTCTGACTTCTGGACTTCTGAGAACTCACTCCTCACGGATTAGCAGTGTTAAGCTTTGTTCAATCATAAGCTTATCTACATACATACATACACATACACACAGATATGTATGGATCTGCATATATGACCGAGCGATTATCCACAATTCAATCTCTGTGTATAAATAAATTCTTGTGAACATTCTTAAGTATTTGTTTTTAGCTGACGACACGCGCGTGTTTTGCATTTTCGCATAGTTGTTGCTATTTGTAATTGCTTATCATCATCAATGTTGCCCACAGACACACACACATATGCACACATACACACAACTAATGGATGATAAGCGAAAAAAAAAATCAGTGAGAGCGAGAGAGGGAGTGTGAGAGACTAGAGCAGCAAAATCTACTCAAGCTAAAGGGGCAACCGCAGCGAATTCGCTCTTTAAAATCACTTTAAATTCAATTTGCATGGCCAGCATATCACACGAAGCGAAACGGAGCAACAAACAGTAAAGTGGTGTGCGGCGGTGTGGTGGAGGGGAAATACTTCGTATGGTAGATATGTATGTACGTGTGTTTGTGTGTGTGTGTGTTGTATGATTACGACTCTGGGTTAGGTAGGTTGCTTGGGCTAAGCTTGTATTGGATTGGGTGTGGGGTGTTCTCCCTCTGTTCTCGCCTCGGCGGCCTCCGCTTCAAATGAAGTTGTCTGTGACGTACGCCGTCTCCTGCGGCTCGATGCCGACCCCTGCAGCGCACCAACGAATGCGCGTCGTCGTCCTACATTTGTGACTTTACGTTGATCGCCCTACCCGCCTCCCTCGACCGTTATAACGTCATTTGCCTTCGCTTCCATTTCTACGTTGCAGACGCGACACTCCGCGCTGTGCTTGTTCCCCCCCTTTTTCTCTTATTTTGTGTGTATGTGTGTGTGTTTTTTTCTTGCTTTTTTGCACTTGTCGTTCGATTGTGTGACATTTTTTATTTAACATTTTTAGACTGCGTTGCCTGCCGTCGCTTGTGCTCCACTTGTGCAATGCATATACCCTGTACTCATTAAAAATGGACAACAGCAAAAAAAGAAATGTGTATAATTAAGTTGTACAAGTGTGTGTACCATATGTATGTATGTATATATCTATGCGTGTGTGTGTATGAACAGGCAGGCCCAGGCAGAGATGGAGATGTCTACATACATATGTACATACATACATGCACGTATGTGTGTGTGTATATGTACATGCAGTATTTTCCTATAAAGAAAAAGCTTTTTCTTTAAATCATCGATGGGGTATCTGCTAGTCGCGAACAATCAACGACTAGAACCTTTTTTTTGTATAAGGATCACATCAATGGCAAGCCAAGGCAAATGATGGATAATTTGTAAATACACAAGTTAATAGCCTTGAACTCGAAATGATAATCAAAACAGCAGAACGCACAATATTATGATTATGGGAAAGGGGAGCGGGGGCAAAGGGAGGGGAAAACAGGCACACGCCATGCCACGCAGGTGAAGCGCTTAATAATATGCCCCAATTTTCCTATGAATTGTTTGCGTGTATGTATGCATGTGTATATATATGTGTGTGTGTATACATAGCATTGTCTCCCTTCCCCCACCACAACAAACGTACAATAATACACAAGAGACAGCAGCATATTTCGCCAGAGCCCATCGAGAAAACGTGCGCAAAACGAAAACACAGATAAGACAAAAAAAAAAAAAAAGAAGCTAACAAGTAGTAAGCAAAGCTTCAGTTGTCCCCTCTCTCTCTCTTTCTTGCCCTGTCTACGTTGCTTCGTCAAGTCAGTTTGCTATTGAAGCAGAGTGGACAATACCGTTTGCTTATCGGTCGCATGCCATGCAAACGCACACAGGCACACATATACACGTGCGCGTACTTGAGTACACACAAACACACGCACACAGACACAGCGTGCGCTCGCTCCCTCCCTCTCACTCTCACTGTGACCGTTGCTTCTTTTGTAGCTACTCAATGTCAACGCGATGGCATCCCAAAAACATTGACAAAAGCTTTATTACTATTAATTGCTGTCAGAGAAGAACTCGAAAGCGCAATCGAGTGTAAGCTCCAAGTGAAGCGCTTTGATGTCGTCACACTGAAGTGAAAAGCAAAGCAAAAGCTTTGTCCGTCCGAACGATCCGCTCGCAAGTGCAATTTGGATTGCTTTGATTTATTCAAAAGATTTTAAAGCTTCTTTTGGGAAGTTGGCGGCTGGCGGCTGGCGGCTGGAAACCATTGCGACCGTGGGTATGGGCTCTCTCAGTTTCGAACGCCCTCTCCCACTCTTCGCACGCTCTCTCCCACTCTCCTTCACTCTCTTGCAGATGAATATTTTATGTAATATGATGGATAAAGCACTTGAGCATGACAGCATAATACGTCGCGCGCGCCCCCCCGCCAACTTTATGCTGTTGGCAACTTTTATTTTGGGGTCACTTGTGCAATGAATGCTGGCGCTGGCGCTGGCACTGGCGCTAGCGCTGCAGTCGCTGTTGCTGCCATTGCCGTTGCCGTTGCATTTAACATGCTTTGGCTGCGACCCTCCGCTGTGCTCTTCGCTCTGCTTTTGGCAAGTTATTTATTTATTTTTTTTTTGGTCAGTGAGCCGCTGCTTTTTGCTGCTTACCCTTTTGCCTGCTGCTTCGCTGTCGTTGCTCCCATTTCGTGGCCTCCGTCCTCTATCTTCGCTTCTTGGCCCAAGCAACATTTCAAGTTAACGGTGCTGCGCGCACAACACATTCAACAGGCAATAATAGCAACAACAACTAAACTAATATACTTTACTCTTTGTTGTTGTTGTTGTTGTTGTTTTCAACTGCTGTACTTCCTAACCCCACGCTCTCTTTGACTCTCTGTGTTACGTTGCGCCGTTATTGTTGTTGTTCGTGCTGCTGCTGCTTCTGTTGTTGTACGCTTTCTGGTTTTGGTTTCTATAAAGCTCTGGAGCGAGCGATTTGTTAACGCTGCTTCTTTAACGTTTCGTTGTATATTTTCTGTGTCGTTTTGTGTTGTTTTAATACCCTTGAAAAATTGATTTGGAAATGTGTGTAACAACGAGGTGGATTGTTATTGGAATAAAGTGAGTTATAGTTGGATAGCTATACGAATGTATATGGATACACACACACACATTCAAACATGTTTATACGTCATAAAAATAGTATTGCAACTGAGCATAATATCTCTTACAGAAAAACTATATTTGTCTAAACGAATATTAACATTAACATATGTATGTATATTGCTATTAATTCAGATGTTTATGTTGAGGTTATCACTAAGTTGTGTTGGTCAACAATTTATGGCCAGTCGTACAAATGTTTTTATGAATTCAGCTGTATGTCAAGCATACCCTGTAGAGTCGGGTAAAAATAAATGAATAAGATTTGCAAAGTACTCCAAAAACTGCTGAGCTTATACTGTATATACATACATACATGAATATTTTATTTTATATAAATATAATCTCTATATGTACATTTTTATGTATGCATATGCCTCATGCACTTAGTTTACAGGGTATTTTTGCGTAGCACACTTTGTCTTCATACGGATTCCTACATACTTTCGCTTTCATTTTTTTCGCGCGCGCCTGCACCTCTGCGCCTACCCGCGCTCACACACTCGCCTGCTCGCCCGCTCACCCTCTCGCTCTCTTTCTCTGCCTTGCACCTTGCCCATGCCATTCTTGTCCGTTATTGAGTGCGTGTGTGTGTGCGAGTGTGTGTGTGCGTTTGTTTTTGTTTCTGTATTTGTATTTGTTGCTCTTTTCTGCTTTAATAGTGAGCATTGACATGCTCAGCTGCGCATTTTAATGCGTCGCTGTTGCTCTGTTACTCTTCTGCCGCTGCTTCTTCGTCTTCTTCGTTATTTGATGGCTTTGTCTTCTTCTACCTTTGCTGCTGCCTTAATTCACATTTGTATTTGTTGTAGCTGTTATTGTTGCTTCTTTCAAACGCTTTGGCATATTGGCTAAAACTGCGCTACGCTAGGTGGGGGCTATATTAGTGGTGTGGGGCAGCGCAGAGGGGCGTGTCGGTCGTTCAGTCAGTCTGTCGCTTGCTTTTATTGAAAGAGAAATTAGCTGAAATTTACTTCGCCACCGGCCGTTGCCCGCCAGCCGCCAGCCGGCAGCTTTTGCGTTTGCGTTAGCCCGTTTTAACTGGCTCCAAGCGGCGCACAGTTGGCCCAGTTAATTAATGTGCGACCCACGGACCAGCATACTGGCCTGCAAAGCTGACATCGATAATACACGCTGACACTTTTGCCTCGATTCCAGTTGTGGGGTATGGGAATGGGGGGGGGGGGGGGGGGGGGGGGGGGAAACTATGGCCGGGACTGGGGACAGTTTATGGCGATGACGACGGCGGAGGTGTGTAGAATATGCGGACATTGGGGTTCTTTTTTCTTACTTAATTTTTGGGCGTTGCGAGAGCTTTTGAAATTAACTAATGATGAGTCATTTGATATGATAACAGCACAGCAAGTGTTTGCATCACAAGTTATCGATAACATTTGCGAAAGCGTGCTAAATGCTGTGTCATACATAAATAACTGGGTGGGGTGCCATAGATAAGTGATTGTTGATAAATAACGGTAACTGTTGCCGTTTGCTGCATAATCATAATCGTTAACATCAAATTTATGATTGTATCATAAACAATATAAATTGATCGATAAATTGTTTATATGCATATAGTGATACAAACTATTGGCCATTGAAGTTATCGATGCTTGTTATCGTTGACTAAATACGCACACACACACACATGAATGCGCGTTTGTGTCCGTCTGATTGTCGCACAGGTTTTTCTTGTATTTACCTTTTATACCGTTTTGCCAATGTCTTTTCACAAAAAAAAAACAAAAACAAAAATAAAAACTACTAACTTTCCCTTACCACTTTCTCTCTCTGTCTCTTTCTGACTTATAGAACCGATAACAACAGCAGCACGGAATTGGCGCGTGAGAACCTCTTCCAGCCCAACATGGACGATGCCAAGCCAATGAACAACAACAACAACAACAGCATCACAAACAACAACAACAACAACAATAAGCCTTACGGTGATGCTAACGGCGCACGCACCATTTGCTCCATTGAGAATCATCAATCGTCGCAGTTGCTGCGTCACGGTGCCACGCCCCCAGCCGCTAACAGCAACACAATGTCCTCTTCCAATTCCACCTCTGCCTCTGCCTCCGCCTCCGCCTCTGCTTCCGTCTCCTCCTCCTCCTCATCGTCCTCGATTATGGCCGCTGCTGCTGCAGCCGCACGCAAGCGCCATCTATCGAACAGCAATCTGGTTAACGATCTGGAGATACTCGACCGTGAGCTGAGCGCGATCAATGCACCAATGCCACTCATAGATCCAGAGATAACCCAGGGCGCCGAGCAGTTGGAGCGGGCAGCGCTGTCGGCATCGAGGAAGCGCATGCGCAGCAACAGCGAGGACGAGAGCGATCGGCTGGTGCGCGAGGCGCTCTCTCAGTTCTATATACCGCCGCAGCGGCTCATCTCGGCCATCGAGGACTGCCCGTTGGATGTTGTGGGGCTCGGCGCCGGCGCCGGCGTCGGCAGCAACAGCGATCAAATTGGCATCTCCGGCAGCAACAGCCATAAGCGCGTCAAGCTGACCACCAGCAGCTGTGTCGGCTGTGGTGGGGTCAGTGCCAGTGGCGTTGGCGTTGGCGTTGGCGGTGGTGTTTGTGGTCCGGCTGATCACATTGAGCTGGTCAACTTCGATATGAATCAGAATCAAAAGGACTTCGAGGTCATCATGGACGCACTGCGTCTGGGCACGCCCACACAGCCGAGCAGCGGCAGCGACTCGTGCGGCCAGGCGGCCATGATGAGCGAATCGGCGAGCGTCTTTCATAATCTGGTTGTCACCTCGCTGGAGACATGAAAGTATCAGTAAGGGATGCTGGATAAACCCCAACCAACAAAAACAACAACAAAAGCAAATGCAGCAGCAAAAACAAAAACAAAAACAAAAACAACAAAAATGAAACATTTTTACAATTAGACAAGACAAAGAGCAAAGAGTTTTTTTTAGGCTTAATATTTAGAATTAGTTATAAGCTAAGATCTAAGCAATTAGCTACTAAGCTAACAACTAAGCCCCAATTTACTGTTAGGCAGCGATAGACAGCGACAACCAGAAGAGAAGAATGAAGATGAAGAAAAAGAAGAAGAAGAACAAGAAGAAAATGTTCGCATAGATTGTAATGGATAACTGAATTTTAGGTTTTTGCTTAGTTTTGCGTTTCGTTTCGGGCAGCGGCAAGTCGGTGTTGCAATTACGACTTGGCCTACAAGAACAAGAACAACAACAATGCAAAGAAGATGATGAAGAACGAATATGGAAAAAAAACACAAATAGTTGTCTCGCAATTTGTACAAAACTTTTGTTTCAATAACATTTTGTGTGGAAACACATAACAAAATCAAAGAATTTGTAGTCAGAAAAGCAAAAAACAAAAAACAACAAACAAAAAAAACAACAAAAAAGAAAAAATACAAAAAAAAAAAAAACAAAACAAAAAATTAATTTGTATATCAAATTTTCAAGTAGCTGAGTGATATACACACATACATATATAAATGAAGACAGTAGGGCGAGGGAGAGAGAAAGAGAGAGAGAGAGAGATAGAGTGATGAAAAACTCTAGGCTAGGGTAAGGCGTCAGTTATTTTTTTAAATTGTATTTTTCTTTTTAAGCATGCTATTAAATGAAGTAAGAACTACAACAAATTCCTTAAGTACAATTGTGCCAGCTCCTAAAAAAAAGGGCTAAAAAAAGAAAACAAAAATTACTTGAGCATTACGATGCGATGCAAAGGCTCAGTTCACATTCCAGAAAAGAAAATCTGAAAGAAAAAAACAAAAAAACAAAAAACAATAATAATATTAATAATGCCAATAATACTCGCCTGAGCCTTAAATCAAATCCTACATGAATTGCAAGTTCCGCCCAAATGGTTCCAAAAAAGGCACAAAATCCCAATTCAGTTTCATTAAAAAAAAAAACAAAAAGAACAGAACTAGTTCCTGCCGCTTTACCCAGGCCACAATTTTCATAGTTTTTTTTTAACGCGCTTTGTTTAAAAACCAAAAAAAAAAAAAAAAAACAAATAGTTGAAAACAAATCAAATAATATATAAATTCCGTTCGCCTAGTCACAGTAAATGAAATAGAAGAGCGAAACAAAGAGAATGAAAAAACTAAAAAAGAAACGAAATTTTTGCTACAGTCTAATATGACCGCCCGCCCACCACAAGGTATTCAAAAAAACATAAACAAAAGTCAACAAAAAATCTCCAAATTATGTTTGCAACTAAACTCAAACTAAACCAAAATTCCAAATAGCCAGTGATTAAAATAAAATAATAAAAAAAATATAGTTTATAAATAAACTGAAAGTTGGTCACACTGTTTGAGTGGCGCGGCGCGAGGTTAGCATAGATAACGGTTTCATTTACCTTTTCTTTTCATTTACACCATTTTTGGCATATTTCTTGAATAGTTTTCGCCACATTTCCTTGTGTTCAAACGAGAGCAACAACAAAAGAAAAGCAAAAAGCAAAAAACAAAAGCAAAAAGCGAAAGCAAAAAGCAAAAACTCAGTGCACAACAGACAAAAGAAAAGTTGAAACTTGGATTATTAAATAGCAATTTAAAAACAAAAATATATACACAAAAAAGTGCAATTAGAATTTTTTTATTCAAATATTGACGCAACAAAGCAACAAAAACAAACAAACCAACAAAAGTGCATTCAAAACAAGCAAGAAAAAGTATAAGTATTGTAACATTTTTTAAACAGCAATTGGGCAAAAACAAAACAACAAACAAACAAAAATATAACAACAAAAAGAATCAATTTTTTTCTTCGAAAAATAAAAATGGCTGTGATAGAAATTTAAGTTTTTTGCTTAAGAGTTAATCGAAAATAAGAATGAAAAACAAAAAAAGAAAATTACAAACACACACAAAACATGATCCATATATATACTAATAAAGAGAGAGAGAGAGAGAGAGCGACATATACATATGCATATGTACTAGCATATAATTATGAATATTAAGGAAGAGAGCATTTAGTATTAGTGTTGCGTTTTCGAAGAGTTGCCTTTGTGAGCGGCTCAGCACTTGGCTGAGCGCCAGCTTAAGAGAGAGAGCGAGCGAGCGAGCGTCTTATGCTCTCTCTTAAGCTCTTGCATTTTGCAACTTTCGCTCGCAGCTTTCATTGATTTTATTACGCATTTTCTCTCGTACAACGTAAGCTTTCGTTTCTCTTTTATATTTTGTTGCAGCGCCAAAAAAGAAAACAAAAACAAACAAACAAACAAAAAAAAAATAATATATTGAAAAACAAGAATTAACAACAAAAATTGTTGCAATTACCAAGTTAATATTAAAATGTAATGAATTATGTTGTTTAATTACTTTGGCGGCGCCTCGTTCCAAAGAATGCGGCGGCAACTCCAGCAGCCCATTTGCTAGACCTAGTTATATACATCTATAATATTGTATATATGTATAAATATATATATAAAATATATATATATATATGAATGCATTATCTACGATTTATTCACATTATTTTCTAGTATTGTTTTAATTGCCAAAAAAAAAAAAAAACAAAAAAAAAAACGAAAAAAAATTTGGAATGACGGAAATGCAACCGTTTAGTCCTAAGTAAACCCCCTCCCCCATATTGTTAAAATCTGACATACACAAAAACAAATAAGCTTAAGTTTGTATGGAAAACTGTTTATTTCTTAATTGTATTATTAAATACTATTACTATTACCATTATTATTATTATTATTATTATCTTTTTTTTTTTTGAGTTTAACTAGACAAATTTTAGACGTACGTAAGACTCTATATGTATTATTTCCATTTTAGTTAATATTTCGTATGATATAAAAATAAATTATATATCAATATATATATATACATATATATCATATGTATATATGTATATATAATTACATACATAGAAAACGAATTTGTTTTTATTTGCATTTTTCTTTTGTTTATATTCGTTTTCAAGAAATCTTGTTGCTTCACAGCTCGAGTCGGAAACAGTAGACGATTTATAGTTAGAAGTGCTGTTTGCAATCGATTAATCGATTTGATTGCAATTTCTATGTGGAAGATATCGCTACAAGGTCCAATATAAATGACATTCTTAAGCAAACTATGAACATAATGCCTATTGCTCCATATATTTCGATTAATTTGGTCTTCTGAATTGTAGAAGCAGTTATCAAGCAATCGGTTATCGATTTTTCGTAAATGTTTATGCTTTCAGCTATCGATTGTCGATAAATATGCATACCCTATGCAAATGCTATTAAGCAGTCTAGTTTGACGCTTAGCTTAGTCAATCTATAATGCCAAATTCGTTATCGATTAATCGATTATGCATAGAGCTGGACTACAATTAAGCTGGTATTATTTAATTCTCTGATTTGTTCATGAACTACGGCTATATAAGCATCTAAATGCGATATATTCCAATCGATCTATCGATATATCTTTCCAGCTCAGCTTTAATCTTTTTTCAGTGGAAATTTTCCAACTAGATACATAAATATGTATGTAGATATTTTCAGAGCCTAACCAACTCCATAGGTGCACGCGGCAGCAGCGCTCGGCCTCGGGCAACCTTGTGCGCCAGCTACACTACACCATGAGATCATCCAAATTGGTTAAGATATATAAACTCTTAGTTTTTGGTTATTTTGTTTTGCTTTTATTTTATTTGATTTTATTTTGGGCGATTTGCTTAGCTGAACTTTTGCTGCGACCCAGCTCAGGGTCATGCCACAATTTGGGGGTCACCAAAGACAACGACAACAAAATGGCTATAAACAAATAGATCTGCCAAGCGACCGAGCGAGCGAGACAGAGAGGGAGATAGATGTAGAGGAAGAGGGCGAGAGAGAGAGTCAGAGGTAGAGTAACTGTTCCGTTGACTGCATTTCGCTATTTTGAATGACAAATTTGAAAATTCAGAGCTCAACTAAATTATTTGGTGAATAGCTGCCGTATAGGGAGGGTTCATGGGCTTGGCGTATCGCTGATTTGTGGCCAATGGCGCAGGCGTTCAACGACTCGATGAGCTTGAACCCATTACCAACCAAAATTACGAGCAAAATAAACAAAGAAAACAAAAATATAAATAAATCTTGTTTTCAGTTTTTGGGACAGAGCCTATGCAAAGGTTGAGGCTGAGGTTTATGCTTGGATTGATTTATCTGTTGTTATTAAACATCTATCCCTATCTCTCTGGTCTCATTATCTACTGCCTCTGTCTCTTTCTCCCACTTTCACTTTCATTACCATTTGCAATAGTACAAATTCGACTACAGGGTATCCATAAGTGCAGCACTCTCTAAATGCATCTGGTTTCGGGCTCGAGCTTTAGCTAAGGCAGGTCTACCAATATCATGAACAGCTTCATTAAGGAAAAGTGATAAACTTCCACAAAAGATTCTTCCTGATTTGTTTTCCTTTTTTTTTTTTCATATTTTTATATATATAGTTTACACACACACACACACATACATATACATATATACTATAAATAATACCTCTTAATCTATGGACCAGTTTTTTGACCTATTCTCCGCGTAGAGTTACTTGAGTTATGTATGTATATGAAGTAGAAACGTACAATGATCGAAAGAGATAAGATATAAAAAGAACGACCTATCGATCAATGCCAATCGATAAACGCTAAACGATCAATTCAAAGAAAGGCGCAATTGAAGAAAAGTTTTCAAATTTTTTATTCATTGTTAATTCTGAAAATAATATTATTTGTATTAAATATTCGCTTGCATAGTCATATATACATACATACACACACATATATATATTTGTGTATATACATACATACACACACATACATAACGATCGATATTTAAGAATACATAAGTGCTTTTTAATGAAATATATAGACCGCAAACAAAAGGAGAATAATGAACAAAAACAACAACAAACCAAAATGAAATTAGTCATAAACAAAAACTTTGTAAAACAAAACCAAAAAATAAAAAATATATATATATATACATACATATATTAAATTAAATTAAGTTTAAATAAAAATGGAAATGAAACAAAAACACAACACAAATAAAGACATATATATGTAAATATATATACATGCATATGCAATAACTATATATACAACATACATATATACACCCAATACATACATATATACACAAATATATATACATATGTATATATATATACATACATATATAGAATTGTACGATTTATTATGAGTTGCTTTTTAGTGTGATAATTCTTAGTAAAACGACATGAAAACATTTGCAAAAATAAAATTGATAAGTAAACAACAACAAACAAGAAGAAGAACAACTAAATTTTTCTTTTAGCACCCACAGATTTTTTGAACGTGATTTTACAGATGGTAAATTTCCAAGGAACAGGTGAGATTATTTCGCATAAATTCGAGGAAGGAAAATCCATATTTGAATAAAGCAAATTATAGGAAAAGGAGTTTTGGTTTCATGTGTGCGTAAGTATATGTATATATACCCATATATGTATGTACAAGTGTATGTATATAAATATGCATATTGAGTAAACGCTCATTGTGGGTCGAGGAGAAGGAATCAGGGGATTCACAAAAATTTTCCTCGCAAGATATTACGGCTTCGCTGGTTCATTTTGCCTCCTTCCAGATTCCTAGCAGAGGTAAGTGTCCAATGGGTAATAAAGTGATCGTAGATAAATAAATATACATACATATATTTTTCATATATTTTAGAGAAAGTATTTTGAAAATACTTATTAAATAGATTCATAACCATATATGGAACACAAGTTTAGCTATAAAATCACATTTATAGACTTAAGAGTACGATGGGGTGAGGATAGTCTGAGCAGTCTCCGATCTTAAAGTAATAGTTCACATACAGATACATAATAATATTGATATTCATTTAAGGAAACTACTCAAGCTATCCTCGCGCCATATCGATGGGTTTACAGTTGCTTTGCATCTGCGTTTAGATTAGATAAACGAAATTAAACATAATTCCGTAGTTTGGTTGCGCGTCTACCTGGGGATAGATAAATCTGTGATAACTGTTTTAGCTCGATCTCATTGTGATGATACTCACGAAAACTTTGGAGCACTCGCCTTGTCGCGCAGTCCCCGATCGGCTTCGTAGATGATGCGATTGAACTTAAATTGGATGGTATTGCGTGTGTGCGGTGGATACTGCTTTAGCTTGCACTCCAGATATTTCACATAGAGCGTCACATCTTCGTTGTCCACATTCCCCGGCTGATCCGAGGGACGCTCAATCTCTGGCTGCGCTGGGGGACTTTCGTTCTCTGGCTGCTCATCTATTTCGTTCTCTTTCAACTCAGTCTTCAGCTGTACGAAACCATCATGCATCACCGGCAAAGTAATACTGATGGCCTCCTGCTGCTCCTCTATATTCGTCTTTTTCTTCTTCTCCTCCTTCTCCTGCTGCTGTTGCTGCTGCTGCTGCTGTTGCTGCTGCTGCTGCTGCTGCTGCTGATGCTGCTGCTGCTGCTGCTGCTGCTGCTGCTGCTGCTGCTGCTGCTGCTGCTGTTCGTGGGGAGGAACACGACAGGTCGCCTCGAATTCAGTGCGAAATTCATGGAATGCCGATTGATATCGACGTTGCGTTAATTCGGCTGATATAAATTCCTGTTCGCTGTCGTAGGTCTCGGTTTCAATGGAATTGTTGCTACCTTCGGAATGATCGAAAGTGTTTGGTTTTTTAATCAACTGAAAAAAAAAAAAAGACGAATCACAACAATTGTAAAATTATTCGTATTTTTCTTTATGTTTTTACATATATGTATATACTGAATTTGTTTATACATTAGATTGTAAGAGATTAATTAAAATAAAAGCTACGTTGCCCTCTTACGGGGTCGCATTGCTGTCACATTTGATGTGAGGTACAAAATAAAACATGATTTACGCTGTCATGGAACCAGAGACTGCTCGCATGCTAGCCGAGTGTCTTATCAGAAAATCACTCGCGCTCGCCTTAACGTAAGACAAGAGCGTAACAGAAAAGTAGAGAAAGAGAGAGAGAGCTAAGCCGTAAGTGAGAACTTTTCTGCTTTTGTTTTGAGCAAGAAATAAATAAACAAATACATACATACATATATGTATTCAACAGCAAATGCAATGAATACCTACAATATATCAAAGAGCTTCTTGCAATGCAATAAGAGTGCGTCCATACTTACATATATGTACATATGTATGCACATACATATGTATGTATCTTGCACACATTTCATACTTTTCTTATTTGCATATGTACATACCTATGTACGTATGTATGTACGTAAATATACCAGTGTGCGTGCTATATTTTCTAGTCAACACACGCATTCAATTAACAGAAGAAGCTTATTTAGCAGACCAACATACACACATACATACATATGTACATATATCGATAGTTATGTGCTTAAAATCAATACCGGACACAAGTATCGTTCTTTTGAGCATAAGCATTCACTAAAATTAACCATAATGAGCACTTTGCAGCAAATTGACATACTTGACCATTTACATGCATACATAGGCAATGAAAATGGCTTTGACGCTCTCTCAAACACGCACGTACTTTAAGTACGATCGTTACGAGTTTTTATTCGCGCTCTTTCGTTTGCCGTGCTCGCTTCCAGCGAGCTAGCCTCTCGCACTTAGCGCCCTTTTGTTTTGTCTTACGTTCGCGTAACCCATACACATGCATGTATCTACATAGGTAAATGCCAGCTAAAAATGTGTCAAAACGGATTATTTGTGTGAACATTTTGTAGTTTCTGTTATGATTCCTTTTCTATGTGACTTTAAAGACAAAATTATATCTGTTTGTTTGAGTGTGTGTGTTTACGACTTACCTTCGGCTGTATAAACGACATATGAATGGCCCACCAGCGAGGATTAGTAACACCCTTGCGATACTGTGATCTGTAAACGGCAATTAGCGAATTCATTTTTCTCTTAACATCGTGTATGGGCAACTGCATAGTATCCGCCATCTCTTTCCAAGCATCGTTTCTCTCATTGCGATGCAGGAAATCACGATTTTCTGGATTCCACAGAATATTCTGCGCCTTATACGCCCTGATCAGCTTCACGGTAAGAAATTCATCCCACACAATCTGCGTCTTTGGATGTGATTGTGTGTTGTTCATCTTGACAGTAATCAAATTAAAAATAATAATTATTCTTTTCTTATTGTTGTTGGTGCTAAAATTTACGACAGAAGCAACAGTCAGGAGCAACAGCTAAAGCAACAGCAACAGCTAAAGCAACAGCAACAGCAGCCGCAGCAACACCAACACAAACCACACAGCTTAACTGGAGAATATCAACTGTAAAAGCAACTCGCAAACTCAACAGGGATGTTTATGGATGCCTATCGTCGTCTGAGAGAATACGCATAGCACGAGCAGAATAGCGGTAGATAATGAGAAAATGAACGAGCGACCGAGAGCGAGACCGTTGAGTAAACTCTTCGCTATAACATAAACCAAAGAGTGTGGCCGAAACCAGACGATTTGTTGCATGTATGTATGTATGTATGTATGTAGCTTTAACCGCAAAGTGAGTGAACAAGTGATAGAGAAAGAGTGGTGAGGCGCGAGTGCATGCAAGGAGTGCACAAAATCTGTTGCGAATATGCTATGAAATTTATATAAAAAAATATAAATAAATTTGATGTATTAAAGTAGAATTGCATTATTTATCCACAGGCAGAATGAACATTAAATGTGAATGTTTGTCATAATTTTTTTTATTTATCGAACGGTCAACTTTGAGGCCTAATATGCTGCGCCTTGACTGCACGGGGCAGGAGTAAAGACGCTTTTGCAGCTTAATAAATAGTTGGACGGACAAGGTGGTGCTGGAATTGAAGATCCGCCATGGCCACCTGATGCTTGTCCATAGCCTGTATTATGCACGGATGCCAACACGGGAGAATTGTACATACGTGCAGAGTAGGCAGAAGCCGTTGATGATGTATATGCGGCAGGTGGAGGAGGTTTCGGCGCTACATATCCGACTGCGGGTGGTGCTGAGTAGCTCGGAGATGCAGGCCTAGAATGAGCAGAAGGACTTGAATAGCTTGATGCACCGGACGCTGAATACACGTGAGCCTTTGGTGCTGAATAACTTGGAGCGGCGGGTGCTGAGTAGCTGGGTACAACAGGTGCTGAATATACAGGTGCCTTGGGCGCTGAATAGCTTGGAGCTGCATAAGAAGGACCCTTTGGGGCAGAATAAGTGGGAGCAGCTGGAGCAGAATAACTTTGAGCGGCTGGTGCTGAATAGCTTTGAACTGAATAAATAGGAGCCTTTGATGCGGAATAACTAGGAGGCCTGGGCGCGGAATAACTTTTAGCGGCTGGTGCTGAATAGCTCGGAGCGGCTGGTGCAGCATAACTTGGAGCGGCTGGAGCTGAGTAGCTTGGAGCAGCGGGTGCAGAATTACTTGAAGCGGCTGGTGCTGAATAACTTGGAGCCTTGGGTGCCGAGTAACTTTGAGCGGCGGGTGCTGAGTAGCTTGGAGCGGCTGGTGCTGAATAGCTTGGAGCGGCTGGTGCTGAGTAACTTGGAGCGGCGGGTGCTGAATTACTTGAAGCCTTTGGTGCCGAGTAACTTTGAGCGGCGGGTGCTGAATAGCTTGGAGCGGCTGGTGCTGAATAGCTTGGAGCGGCTGGTGCAGCATAACTTGGAGCCTTGGGTGCCGAGTAACTTGGAGCGGCTGGTGCTGAATAGCTTGGAGCGGCTGGTGCTGAATAACTTGGACCTGCTGGGGCTGAATAGCTTGGAGCGGCTGGTGCTGAATAGCTTGGTGCGGCTGGTGCTGCATAACTTGGAGCCTTGGGTGCCGAGTAACTTTGAGCGGCGGGTGCTGAGTAGCTTGGAGCGGCTGGTGCTGAGTAGCTTGGAGCGGCTGGTGCTGAATAACTTGGACCGGCTGGGGCTGAGTAGCTTGGAGCGGCTGGTGCTGAATAACTTAGACCTGCTGGGGCTGAATAGCTTGGAGCGGCTGGTGCTGAATAGCTTGGTGCGACTGGTGCTGCATAACTTGGAGCCTTGGGTGCCGAGTAACTTGGAGCGGCTGGTTCTGAATAGCTTGGTGCAGCTGGTGCAGCATAGCTAGGAGCCTTGGCTGCCGAGTAACTTGGAGCGGCTGGTGCTGAGTAACTTGGAGCGGCTGGTGCTGAATGGCTTGGAGCGGCTGGTGCCGAGTAACTTGGAGCGGCTGGTGCTGAATAGCTTGGAGCGGCTGGTGCTGAGTAGCTTGGAGCGGCTGGTGTTGAATAACTTAGACCTGCTGGGGCTGAATAGCTTGGAGCGGCTGGTGCTGAATAGCTTGGTGCAGCTGGTGCTGCATAACTTGGAGCCTTGGGTGCCGAGTAACTTGGAGCGGCTGGTGCCGAGTAACTTTGAGCGGCGGGTGCTGAGTAGCTTGGAGCGGCTGGTGCTGAGTAGCTTGGAGCGGCTGGTGCTGAATAACTTGGACCGGCTGGGGCTGAGTAGCTTGGAGCGGCTGGTGCTGAATAACTTAGACCTGCTGGGGCTGAATAGCTTGGAGCGGCTGGTGCTGAATAGCTTGGTGCGACTGGTGCTGCATAACTTGGAGCCTTGGGTGCCGAGTAACTTGGAGCGGCTGGTTCTGAATAGCTTGGTGCAGCTGGTGCAGCATAGCTAGGAGCCTTGGCTGCCGAGTAACTTGGAGCGGCTGGTGCTGAGTAACTTGGAGCGGCTGGTGCTGAATGGCTTGGAGCGGCTGGTGCCGAGTAACTTGGTGCAGCTGGTGCAGCATAGCTAGGAGCCTTGGCTGCCGAGTAACTTGGAGCGGCTGGTGCTGAATAACTTGGACCGGCTGGGGCTGAGTAGCTTGGAGCGGCTGGTGTTGAATAACTTAGACCTGCTGGGGCTGAATAGCTTGGAGCGGCTGGTGCTGAATAGCTTGGTGCAGCTGGTGCTGCATAACTTGGAGCCTTGGGTGCCGAGTAACTTGGAGCGGCTGGTGCCGAGTAACTTGGAGCGGCTGGTGCTGAATAGCTTGGAGCGGCTGGTGCCGAGTAACTTGGAGCGGCTGGTGCTGAATAGCTTGGTGCAGCTGGTGCAGCATAGCTTGGAGCCTTGGGTGCCGAGTAACTTGGACCGGCTGGTGCTGAATAGCTTGGAACAGGTGGATAACTTGGAGCAGATGGTGCCGAGTAGCTTTGAGCAGCAGGTGCTGCATTGCTTGCAGCGGCTGGTGCTGAGTAGCTTGAAGCGGCGGGTGCAGAATAACCTTGACGGGCTGGTGCTGAATAAGTTGGAGCAGCCGGTGCAGAATAACTTTGGGCAGCTGGCGCAGAATAGCTCTGAGCAGCAGGCGCTGAATTTGATTGATAGCTTGATCCCGAGCTGTATATAACTGGTGGCCCGTAGGCCTGCTGCGGAATGCCCTGGGATGAGCGCGAGAAGCGTTCGTCTATGCTATTCTCCGGGATGTTGAAGTCCTCCACTTGCTCATTGCTAGCCGCCAGGTGGTCTGATGTAGCCCCTGCCACAAGGCAGATAATGGCCCAAAACGTTAATAGATGCGATCCATACATGATCGTCGCTGTCGATTTGCTAGTTATGATCGACTCAATACGGTTGGCATATTCTTTTATGAGCTCGGAACATCCAAATCAGCAAAAAACCAAAAGACATTACGCAAGGCAAATTGCTATTATTCTGATCCATTTAGCTTGAGGCAAATGCACAACAGTCATTTTATGACTTCTACCTAACTTACATATACATACATATACTGATGTACAAATATGTATGTATGTATGTGTATTCAAATTTATATACCCACATACATACCTATAAACTTTAATTGGTTGTGTATCAGACGCGCAGATACACTTAACTGGAATTGATTAAAGGGAAAAGGTATTGCATTACCATAAGCTAGAAAACCATGACATCAATATATGTATATATATATATATATCTATATATACATCATGTTATAATTGATCAACTTGTATCTTGTGTCTTTTGTAGAGTGTATGGTAAGAATCTATTTTAGCATTTGTCAGCAACTAAAGGTGAGTTATGTGGGTCGCATAATTGTAATGATTGCAAAATTCGCTGATTTAACCGATATATCTGGTATGTAGCATGTTAAATAAATATGCTAACTGTAGATAAAAAGAATGAAGTGTCTTGAAAAAAATGTATATACATATATGTAATTGTAAATTCACTTACGGCGGGAAATTTAAGAACAACTAAATCGAATTAAGCTTTGTCAATGTTATTTAACATTTGTGCGCAATGTTAAAGAGCGCCATCTGTCGGGTTTCACTCCATACTACAAATCAGCTGTCCACATACGTATATCGACAATTTGTATTGAATTATCGAAGTCTGACGTTCACTTCCAAATCAACACGTCAACGATTTCTTCTTCTTCAAAGTTAGCCCCTTAACACCTGAATGTCGGCGGCTAGCGACATTTTTTATTAATTGGCAAGCATTTGTTGAAATAAAACGTTAACCACGGATCACCTATACTCAATCATTTTCGCTGCAGGCGTTTGCCGCAATCAAAGAATAATCAAATAGAAAATCAAAACGTAAGTGCAAGGGGTGGATTTAACAGCTGCTGTCGCTGCTGCTTGCGTTGGCACAAAAAAGAAAAAAAAGGGGAACGAAAATTGAATTGTGCTTCAAATAAGACAAAAGAGGTCATTGCTCCTGTGCCCAACTGACATTAATATATATTTTTAATATATAAGTATCTGTTCTTTCTCTTTTGTATACAGTGAGTCTGCATTATAATGGCCAATCAAAGATTGAGCTCGTCAACAGCCGGCGGCTGCCTTTCGCTCTCAATGCTGTTCGCCTGTCTGTGCATCATGGTATCTCAACTGACCGGCAGCAATGGGGCCGCCGTGATGTCTGTCGATCTCGGCAGCGAGTGGATGAAAGTGGGCGTCGTGTCGCCGGGCGTGCCAATGGAGATCGCTTTGAATCGCGAGTCCAAGCGTAAAACACCGGCCATCATCGCTTTCCGCGATAATACGCGCACCATTGGCGAGGACGCTCAAACGATTGGAATACGCGATCCATCGGCCGCCTATGGGTATCTATTGGATTTGCTGGGCAAAACCATTGATAATCCCATTGTTGATCTGTACAGGTGAGTTGTATATTTACATTTCTCTCTCCCCGTCTCTTTTACACACACAATCTCTCGATGCCGCGTTGTGTCCGAGCATGTGTGGGCCACGTCATGTTAGCAAACTGTAAACGTTTTAAGCTAACAGCTGCTATCGCGCAAATTTTTAAAAATAAATGCTCAAAACTAACATAGAAATGTGGCGATAAGTAATTGGCGGAAAATCGTTATAAATAAGAAATTCGAAATTTCTATAGTAATTTCTCGAAAGTTATTTACATTCGCCAGCTGCGAACAAGAAATAGAGGCGTAAAACAGCTGTACGAAGTGTTAAAACATCTTTTTACTTATAAATAAAAAAAAATATTTGTTTATTTATTCATTGGTCGTTACAGTTAATATAAAATTAAATTTACGCACTGGCTACTGAGGCTTTTTTTTTTTTTTTTTTTTTTTTTTTTTTTTTTTTTAATTTTATATACAGTTAAGGCTATTTTAAAACAGAAATTAAAGAGATATAGCTGTAGGTTAGCTATGGCATGCCTTTCCAGTCCTTTTCTAAGAACTTTGCTTATTTACAGAAAACGCTTTCCATACTATACCATCGTGGGCGACAAGGAGCGCAATACAGTGGTGTTCAAGAAGAGCGACACCGAGGAGTTCAGCGTGGAGGAGCTGGTTGCCCAACTGCTGGTCAAGGCCAAGGAATACGCACAAGAATCGACACAGCAAACGATCACCGAATGTGTGCTAACCGTGCCCGGATACTTTGGCCAGGCCGAGCGAGAGGCTTTGCTGGTTGCTGCCCAATTGGCCAATTTGAAGGTGCTGCAGCTGATCAACGATTATGCGGCCGTAGCGCTCAACTATGGCGTGTTCCATCGTGGAGAGATCAATGAGACGGCACAATATTTCCTGTTCTATGATATGGGCGCCTACAAGACATCCGCTGCGGTGGTCAGCTATCAGTTGGTCAAAGATAAGCAGACCAAGGAGGTTAATCCGGTGGTCCAGGTGCTGGGCGTTGGCTATGATCGATCGCTTGGCGGCCTGGAGATACAGCTGCGCTTGCGCGACTATTTGGCCCAGGAGTTCAATGCCCTGAAGAAGACCAAGACCGATGTCACGCAGAGTCCACGGGCGCTGGCTAAACTGTTCAAGGAGGCGGGTCGCGTGAAGAATGTGCTGTCAGCCAACACAGAACATTATGCGCAGATTGAGAATCTGCTGGAGGATCATGACTTTAAGCTGGTAGTATCGCGCGAGAAGCTAGAAGAGCTCTGCGCTGACCTGTGGCCACGCACCACTAAACCATTGGAGGATGCTCTCGCCACCTCGAACCTGTCGCTGGATGTGATCAATCAGGTGATACTCTTTGGCGGCGGCACGCGTGTGCCACGTGTGCAGGAGACAATCAAGCAGCTGATCAAACAGGAGCTGGGCAAGAATCTGAATGCTGATGAATCGGCCACCATGGGTGCCGTCTACAAGGCCGCCGATCTGTCCACTGGCTTTAAGGTGAAGAAGTTCATCGTTAAGGATGCAGTGATCTTCCCCCTGCAAGTGGCCTTTGAGCGTGATCCAGGCGATGGTGCAGCCGTGAAGCAAGTGAAGCGTGTCCTCTTCGCCCTGATGAATCCGTATCCGCAGAAGAAGGTAATCACCTTTAACAAGCACACGGATGACTTTGAGTTCTATGTGAACTATGGGGATTTGGATCGCTACAGTGCGGAGGATATTGCTGCTCTTGGAAGCCTCAATATCACTCGCGTTGAACTGAAGAAGGTCAAGGATCTGCTGGAGAAGTCGAAGAAGGATCAGGTAGACAATAAGGGCATCAAGGCGTACTTCTATATGGATGATTCTGGCATTTTCCGTTGCACGGGCGTCGAGTACGTTTATGAGAAACAAAAGGTTGACGAGGAGCAGGACGAGGATAGCACATTGGCCAAGCTAGGCAGCACCATCAGCAAACTCTTCACCAAGGAGGCTGAGAAAGCTGAGGGCAACGAAACCCCAACGTCCAATGACCAAGAATCCGGCGAGGAGCCAGCCGAACCCAAGCCTGAGGATGACACTAAGAAGGCCGGAAATGTCAACGACTCGGCTACCACCAAAACTGCAGATGAGAACAAGGCGGAGGCCAAGAATGAAACCATCAAACTGGTCACCATCAAGGCACCCGTGACCCACAAGACAGAGATTAGATTTACCCAGCCTTTAAGTGGCAGCGGTTACAACGACGCCTTGGCCAAGCTGCAGGCTATCAACAAAAAAGAGGAGGAGCGCGTTCGGTTAGAGTCCACATTCAATGCACTCGAATCGCATATCATCGAGGTCCAGCAGAAGCTGGATGAAAAGCCTTATGCGGAGTGTGCCACGGACGCGGAGAAGGAGGAGTTGTTGGCCGAGTGCAGCAAGCTGTCCGAGTGGCTGTACGAGGATGAGGAGAATCGTACGCCCGAAGTCTATGAGGAGAAGTTGAAGCAGCTGAAAAAGCTATCAAGTGTATTCCTCGGTCGTCACTGGGAGCACGAGGAGCGTCCCGATGCGATCAAGTCCTTCAAGGGCATGCTCGAAAGCGCTGAAAAGTTCCTTGTGACGGCACGTAACCTCACCAAGGACACAAATCCCGAGATGGATGTCTTCACCCAGGTGGAGATCGATACACTCGTCAAAGTGATCACAGAGTCAAGCACCTGGCTGAAGACCGAAGTCGCCGCACAGAAGAAGCTCAGCCGAAATGCAGATGTACGGCTAACCGTCCAGGATATGATGAAAAAGATGGCCACGCTGGATCGCGAGGTTCAGTATATGGCCAACAAGATGAAGATTTGGAAACCTAAGGCGAAGGTCGATAAGAAGCCTAAGGAGCCTGCACCTGTTGAAGAGACAGTTGAAGACAGTGGCAGCGGTAGCGGCGACAACACCGACTTTAAAACCGAAGGAGCAGCCAATGACAAAGCTGAGCAGCCAAAGGATCAGAAGGAGGAGGAGCAGGTAACACCCACTCCCACAGGCGACGCTAATACACCTCACAGCGAACTCTAAAGCAAGACTGCATGAAGTGAACAGGAAGAGAACTTGAGAGATAAACCGAGAGAGAGAGAGAGAGAGAGAGAGAGAGGGAGAGCGTGAAGAAGAGAACGCAGTATAAATTCATAATGCGAAAACAGTAACAGGAACGGGGGAAAGTTGTGCGCTTAATGCGTTGGGCTTGACCAGAGGGGAATGGGGAAATAACGGATTAGGGGGACAATTCGTTAGGACCTTTGACGTAGTAAAGCGGAAGTGGAGGGGGCATACGTTGGCTTACGGGTGGGCGGCTCTGGTGTGTAGCCCAATGCATTTTTCGTACAAAATTAGAGAAAAGAATAGATGAAAAAAAAGAGCGTTCAAATTTTTTTTTCATCTTAAATTATTTCGTTCGAACTAGCTAATGGCGGGGTTAAATTATGCTACTTTAAAATTAAATCTATTACTAAAGAAATTTAATGAAGTGTAAAAATTCAATTTTCATTCCGTCGTGCTTTAAGTTCATCATTCTATAAATGCCTGGATATATTATCTAATTAAATAAATACAAAAACACACAAAAAGACTTGAAGTACTCAACTCCCTTTCACACAACATTTATCCAAATTCATGTGCGCCCAGTATCTAAAAATATATAAATAAAAAGTAATATAAAAATAAACACTTTAATTGATGCAGTATTAATTAAAGTTAAAATAACGTAAAGCAAGCTCAAAAATATAAAACAAATAATAATAATAATTAAAAAGAAGTATATTCTAATAAAGTAGTTGTAACTTTTTGTTAACAGAAGTCGAATTTAATAAAATTTTGTTTGAATTTTTGGCCTAACGCCTATGTTATGTACATACATATGTATGAAATATATGTATGAAAAATGTCCATGAAATGCCACCAGCTGATGCTGATGTACCAAATTCCAATGGCCAATATCGATAGCAATTGGTAATAAAGCAACAATGCATTTAGGTAAACATCGATATTTTTAAAAGTTGCGATGTCTCTCGAAATTGCGTCTTCAGAACAATTTCAGTATACTAAATTGCATTAGAAATTCGCTTTATGGGTTTATTTTAATACTTATTATTAGTTTTCTCGAAAAGATCGTATGTAAAATGCGGAATTTTTCCGTATTTTGAACACATTGATGTTTTAATTGCTAAAACGAATCTGGTCACACTTTTAAGCAAGAAATATCGTCAGACGTTCGCGGAAGACGATGTACATAGATTATAACTCCGGAGACATATACACGCCTACGTGATTGCTAAGTTTCGGGAGCATATTGTAGTTAAAGCCATTCAATTCTAGTTTTAAAAAAAAAGTAGTACATGTCTCATATTAAGTGATAGAACTTATAAGACTCTCACAAACTGGACTACAAAACAAGGAGAATAATAACAAATAAAAAAGCTATTCACGTTTATACAAATACATATACAATAACTGCGACACATCAAAAGCCATTTGCCACAAAAAATATGGCGAAGGCGAATTAGTGCAATCGTGCAAAACTTTAAAATACATGCATATATACATAGTTGCAATACGGTATTTTACAGAGGTAATTGTACCTGGCTATTAATATATGAATGTGCATCCATATCGTACCATACATCCATACGAATGTATAGATGAATGTGTTGTAAGATTTCCTGTAATGTTTGGCAGTGTGCTAAGAAAACATGTGTATGCATGTACATAACTATACGTACATACATATGTATTTATTGTACTTGCCAATTGATTTTGTAAAAAAAAATTATTTATTTGAAAACAAGAACTAGTTGGCCATTTCGATAGTACAACAATGTAAATTTGCCTAAATAGTGATGAATACATTTGCTGCAGATGGGGATAGGAAGAAACCGATAGCTAATTTGTTCGTTTTTACATTCAACGTTTACATTTGACTTGCATATGTACATATATACATATGTAATTTCATTCACACACATATTAATGTATGTGTGTTTGTGTATATATATATGTGTGTGTGAGTGTGATAGTGCAGAGTGCGAATTTCCTTTCGATAGCAACGTAAGCGCACCGATAACTTCTTTCGATTGTCATTGTTGCTCTGCTGACTGATTCTGCTGCGGCTGCTTTCGGCACATACATACATACATAATTATGTTTGTGTGTGTGAGTCGCTTGCACGGCGACGGCGCCTGTCTGGCGAAAGTGATTTTTCAGTAAAATTTCGCAGCTTCAAGTCGACGGACGGAGTGGAGTGCAATGCAGCAGGTCGATCGGTCCGGTGGAGCCAAATTGACGATGTCGTAAAGGTGCCAAGCGGGCGTGCGAACGACTCCGTTGCTTTTTATTATTGTGTACGTGTGCGCGTATGTGCTCGTGTGCTGTGCCCTGTGCCTATGTTTATTTATTGTTGGCTTTTCAATTTTCATTCCACTTGCCCATATTGTTATTATTTATTTATATAAACTATTTTCACTTTGTGCATTTAGAACTTAATTTGAACGGGTTCATTGCGTACGTGAGTCTGTGTACTGTCTGCGTGTGTGCGTTTGTATAAATGTGGTGGGTCTCTGTGTGTGTGTTTGGTATACGCAAACAAAGGAGCTCTACGTTTTCACCTCCTCTTACTCTTTTCTCTGTTTTCAATGTATAAAAAGAAGGATAAGGTAGATTGAATAAAACAAAGTGCAGCAGCATAGCGGCGACAGCGACAGTTACAGCCACAGCAGCAAGGCAACAGTAAAGTCAATTAGTTGCATTAGTGCTTGCATGCATACGTCTTAATGTGCATAAGTGCGTGTCTGCACAATAGAAAACATTAAAAATTATTGTAGTCCATTGCCGCTTCGTTGATATGCTCCAATGTACATGTCAACATTTATGTATATGTTTTTAAATTAACATGTGTGTGCAAGTGTGCGTGTATTTGTGCGGTTTTACATTGAACTGTCTTCAGCCCGTCAGTCCAGCAGCTGGGCAGGCAAAGCCGAATTTGAGCGCTCTCCTCGCGCTCTCTGTTTCTCTCTCTCTCCCTCTCTTACAGCTGCCCATATTCCGCATGAGAGTAAGCTTGAAGCCGTGCACAGTAGCGCCAGAGGCGCCAAAAAATGAAAGCATCGCATTTGAATTGTTATCGCACACAGGCATTGGCATATGTGTTGGTATACTGAGACTTTGGCATGGAGAAAATCACTTTCATTCTACTATGCGCTGTCGCAGCTGTTCTGCACTGCAGAATTTACAGGCTTCTTTTTTTTTTTTTGCACCCGCTTACGTAGAGAGGCGATTGGCTCAAATTTAAACTGTAAACGAAACACTTTGGACTCTCCATTTTGATTCCTGATCGAGTGCAAATAATTATAAAATAAAAGAAATGAACAATTACATGAATGCAAAATGTGTTAGGTCAAGTATTCAAATTAAATGAAGTGAAGTGGAAGGAAGCAAACAAAATTGATTTGACAAACAAAGCTTAAAATTTTCTCAATCTTTTATCGTATTTGTGTGCATGTATGTATATACATATATGTATATATATATATATAAATGAATTTATGTGTATTTATAAGCTGACGTAGCAAGCTAGACACAAAGTAGCAATCATGGTAAAAGTTTTGTTTAGTTTTTATTATTACTATTATGTATCGCAGTTTGTCTTTGCAAGTAGAAGTAGAAGTAAAGTTTTTTTTATTATTTTATTTTGGCGTGAGTGCTTTAGTGTGATTTAATTATTGTAATGATTGCAAGTGAAACACGTGCTCATAATGTTGTTTCTGAATACGCAGAGTGCAGAAGCCGTAAATCAAGGACCCCCAACAGAAAGCAATAGAGGAGGACATTGCTGAAAGTCAACGAAACGACGCCACAAAGTGAAAGACCGCAAGGAGTGGGAGTGGGAGAGGGAGACGAAGAGCGAGAGCGAAAGCGTCGCGTCAAAAGTTGAGCGCATGCTGTGTAGGGGGCGGCGCAGAAGACGAGTCAAGTGAAGTGCAAGAAGCAACAACAAAATTACAATAATATTAATAAAAACAATAACAAACCAGGTAACAATAAAAAGAAAAAAAAAAAAATAAAATAACACCAATACTAGCATCAAATATATGTAAAGCGAACGCGTGCGTGGGTAGCCGATGCCAATAACGAATATGTTGATAAATTTGCCTTACCCTGCTGATGCTGCTGTTTCACTAACAGTATAATATCAACTACCTCCAACAAAATTAATGAAAATAGGACTCCAACAGAGGGATAAAAGAGAGAGCGATAACAGCAGCCTTGCTAGCTTTAAACAATACAAAAAAAATAGCATTTTACAGCTAGACACGAGCGCCACCTATCGTCGACCGTACGCACAATATGACAGAGAGAAAGAGAGTCTGAGCAAAGGGACCCAAAACGTCACAAAAGCAAAAAATATAACTAAAAGAAGTAAATACAAAACAACAAATTACGAAGTACATGAGAAGAAAATTATATTAAAAATAAAAACAAAGTGCATCTAGACATTCAGCTCAGACGCTTGCATTGTATAAGTGCATGTGTATCTCCGCGTGTGTGTTCGTTACCGTGCCAGCGTTTATGTTGAAGTAGTGGTAGTTTGTGGTGCTGTTATCTGCTCCCCTACTACACAGCCACCCACATACATACACACAAACACACACACACACACACGCACACGGCAACTCGGGCTCCGGTGGGAGGCGAATCCGTGACTGACTGGCTGTCACGTTGCCTTGCCCGCCAATATGGCGTGCCTTAACACACTGAAGCAAGAAATCAAAACACTGGAGAAAATCTTTCCGAAGAACCACGACCGCTTTCAGATACTCAATTCCAGCGTAGATGAGCTCCTCTGCAGATTCATCGATAAGAATGGCAAGCGCTACGACATACATGCAAACATAACGGTAAGTAAAACTATATATGTATGTAAATATTTATCAAGAAATGCGCAGTTAAAGTAATCATAATGTGCACATAGCGACAATGTACATATATTAGATACATATATCAAGTAAATACGATTGCTACTTGATTAATTGACACGCATATCTTCAATTTGTTCTCATGCGGTGTCCAATGTAAGCTTTATTTGATCCCCAATACAGTTGTTGCCAGGCACAAATCAGCAAATGCTTTCTATTACAGTCTGTTTGTGTGAAAATTCGTATAAAAGTAATTACAAATTAAACATGATTCTAATTACAAATAAACATCTATGAAAATTGTAAACACTGATCAAATGGCTTCACAGCTCAATCAAATTGACGAAGGTCACCTTGCTCTTCTTTCCTTTGCACCGCTAGAATTTCCAGCCAGAGAACGAGAGAGAGCGAGAGAGAGAGAGAGAACAAAAAACTTCTTGCTGCTTTGCAACTTTTACAGTAGAATTCCATTGGTTTATCCTATCTATAGGCTGCCCCTACCTACAGGTACTCCCGCTCTCTTTCTCTTTCTCTTTCTCTCTTTGCCTTGCTCATCCTCCACTTCCTTTTATTCCTGCAGTTTTTTGCTCTCCCAGCTTTGCTGCTGCGAAAATTTGTCTTCATCATCTCTTTTGATCATGCTTTTCGTTTACATATTTTCGTTTCTCTACTCCAAGGCAAAAGGGTATCAACGTATTGTCACAAAATATGTAACATATGGCAGGATTTTCTTGTTTTTTGCCCAAGTTCAGTGTGAGAATTAAAGTATAACGGAATAGAGTAGAGATTTGCTAAATAGTAATTTATAATACAAATCCATAAAGTCTTGAAATATCTATTAGAATGTATCTCATTTACTAAAGGGTATTGACTCTTCTAGTTATGTACTTCATATTGTATTTTTTTTTGCTTTCTTCAGTTTACCTTTCGTAAAGTTGCTCTCACACGCTGTTTTATCGTGCCGTTGTCGATTCTTATTTAGGGGCAGCGTGCTTCAATAATTTATGATTCATTGCCCTGCGCCTCCAACAACAGTTGCCAACTTGCCAACAGTTCGCCTCGGCCATATCGTCCCTCGCCCTCATCGCTCTGCTCGCTTCTGTCTGTTCTCCTCGCATCTCCTCCCTTTCCAGTCATCTGCCCTCCGCTCCTCTCTGCAGTGCTTTGCTCTGCTCTGCTCAGCTTCGACTCTGCTTTGGTTCAACGATCTAATTAAAGGTTATATATGTAATTTCATTGACGCTGTCTCGCAGCTTTTGTTATAGTCTCCACATTCAGAAATATATATAATATACACATTATTTATATATATATACATACATACAGGTATTATCTGGCTGTTTAGCCAACTGTTTATGTCTGTTAGGCTATCAGTAAATTGAGCAATATTTTCAATATTTCCTTGAATGATAATAAAAAAGGAATGGGAACTTTGAAGCTTTGTGGTGTTAAAGCTATTAACTTGACTGATTAATCAGTATTGCCAACAAATCTAAATCGAATAACAGCTTTGAAATGTTATTAATATATTTATGTAAATAAAATTGCGAAACTTGAATATCTCGATTAGTCATTCACACAAAATAGCTGTATAGCAAAGAAGAAGTTATTTATAGGACAACTCTCAACTGGTATTAGTTTAGGGAGGCAATTGAGAGTACAGTAGAACTGCCTTAAGCCGAATCACACAAATGCAATGCAAACTGGACAAACATCTATGTAGATTGAGGATTATATAAAGGCAACATACATACATATATAATATCACGCGCTTATGTGTATATATGCATATATTTATCGATATTTGTTTTGATTGGATTCCTTTGTTTTTTTCTCATCATCAGGAAACGTATCCATCATCGCCGCCAGTTTGGTTCGCTGAGAGCGAAGAGACGAGCGTCACGAACGCCGTGCAAATCCTTAGCAACACAAATGGTCGCGATAATCATGTGATTAATCAGGTAAGTTACCATGTCTCTCCCTCTCCCTCTCCCGCTCTCTATTTTCTCTGTGAAATCGTGCATTAATCAGTGATTATGTATGTGCGTCAGGTTGGCATATTGCTGCGCGAGCTGTGCCGTTTACACAATGTTCCACTGCCACCCGATATTGATAATTTAACGCTGCCGCTGCAAACGCCGCCGCCCTCTGCCTCGCCATTACGCTTGGAGCGTTCAGCTGGTGGTGGGGGTGTTGGTGGCGGCGTTGGCGGTGGAGCGGGCCCACATGGCAACGAGGAGACTGATTCGGATCAGGACGAAATCGAGGATCCCATCGGTGAGAGCGAGCAGGAGAGCGAGGGCGATGAGGATCTACCATTGGAAATGGATGATGTGCGAAACACAAATAAAGTACGTCAACGAATAAACAATAAACATTGTTGTTATTATTATTATTAATAATGACATCTCCTCAAGCAGAAAGATGATATGGAGGTGGAACATTTAGCGACTTTAGAAAGACTGCGTCAAAGTCAAAGACAAGACTATTTAAAAGTGCGTACATGTATACATATATATATATACAAGAAAAGTATATAACTGTCTCCCTCTCTCTCTTTCTTCCCCTTTATATCGCCATTTCTTTCTAATCGATGCAGGGTTCAGTTTCTGGTTCAGTGCAGGCAACAGATCGCCTGATGAAAGAACTACGTGATATTTATCGATCCGATGCGTTCAAGAATAACATGTACTCCATTGAGCTCGTCAACGATTCGATTTATGAGTGGAATATACGCCTCAAGTCTGTCGATCCGGATAGTCCATTGCACAGCGATCTGCTGCAGCTGAAAGAGAAGGAGGGCAAAGATAGCATATTGCTCAACATACTGTTCAAGGAGACGTATCCGTTCGAGCCGCCCTTTGTTCGTGTCGTGCATCCAATCATCTCAGGTGCCTTGATTACCTAACCAATTGATTGCCACAGTTACAAAAATGATTCTAATGCTTCTATCGTTTCTCCATCAGGTGGCTATGTGCTCATTGGTGGCGCTATTTGCATGGAGCTGCTGACCAAGCAAGGCTGGAGTTCCGCCTACACAGTCGAAGCCGTGATCATGCAAATTGCCGCGACGCTGGTCAAGGGCAAAGCGCGCATACAATTCGGTGCTACAAAGGTGCGCAATATTAAGCAGACATTAACGAGCTTATAAAGAATATGCTTTTCCTTTTATTTTTATCCAAAGCAGGCGCTAACCCAGGGACAATACAGCTTAGCAAGGGCTCAACAGAGCTTCAAATCCTTAGTGCAGATTCACGAGAAAAATGGTAAATCGAAACAAATTTAGAACTCAAATTGTAATCGGATTGTCCTAATTGCTTGTTGTTGTCATTGACAGGTTGGTTTACGCCGCCGAAGGAGGATGGCTAAGATTTATTGTTGCTTAGGTGTTTGTATAAGCTTAAGGAATGGACGTTTGCCAAATGTCGTCGCTCATCCATATACATATATATTTATATATACATATATATATATAAATATTTATTTATATATATACGCAAACTAACAAAAAACAAAACAAAAAACCTACCCTGAAAACTACCAGACACATGCGGCTAGATAAGCCACATACAGAGCGTATCAGTAGAAGAAGCGAAGGCCAGAACAGCAGCACAAGCAGCTGCAGTAGTCGTAGCTGCAGCATTATCATTTCAAATCGAACCCGCCATTCAAACATTATTTAAACACAGGACGTAGCGTTGTCCGAAATAAGTTCTGCAATTTGTGTATACTTGATGAAAAGGAAAACAGCAAATATTTGCATATATACATAAATATATATAAATTCACATATATATATATATATATATATATATATATATGCTGTGACATACGTAGTGCATGCGTCGTTATATACACATACACACACACACACACACATACATTGAAGCTAATTGATGTAAGGGTGTTGCGGTGCATGTGGATATGTATCGCATATCGTATTGAATGCAATTGTTTATATTCTCTTTTCTTCTTTTTTTTTCGTTTCAACTTGTTTTGTATTATCAGCAGCGTTTAATTTGTCATTCTGTCTGTCTCTCGTCTCTTGATAATTTATGTATAGTAGGAAAAAAGTCAAATGATTGAAATCATATTATTCTTCTCAAAATCTATGTTATCTGTAAGAGATATTTTGTTACATTTTTTTTTATAAAAATCCTCTCGTTCAAAAAAATTTATTAAGAATTACATTGCTTCGAATATATATAAAAAGAAAACCCAGATTAAATAAATAAATAATATATTTATATTTGTAAACGATAAAATTGTACAGTTAGCAGCAATAATTAACAATTAACGATTATGATAATGATAACAACAACAACAGCAACGTCAACATCAACAACAATTGCAACAGCAGCAACAATAGCCGCGTGTAAATGTAAAGGCAATTTATGCATATGTATATGTAATGTAGGTGTACCCATTTAACGCGGATCGAAAGTGTAAGCTCTATGTGACCTGGTATTTGATCACCATGGGACACTGGATGGATGAGTAGTGGAAGGACCGTGCGGCAGCAGCAGCGGAAGGATGGAGGGACAAGGCATACAAAACACACACCTGCATATACCTAGTTGTAATTAGCTAAGTACCGTAATATACTAATATTTTTTTTAGTTATTAATATTGTAACCTTATATATTTCGCACTAGCTTTAAGGGATTGCGATTGCGGATGTAGTTATAGTGCATAAACATATATATATCTATATATAAATATATGTATATGTATATGCTAATATATAAATAAATATACATATGTGTAGCATATACAACTAGAGGAGTTAATAAGGACAGAGAAGTAAACGAAAAGTCGTAAGCAAAACAAAAACAGCAACAACAAAACACCACAAGCGTAAGCAAATTCTAACTGTAAATTCGTCTTTCCAAATAACCGTAAACAAAAAGCAACAAATACAAAATAAAAACAGCCCAATAAAAATAAACTGCGAAAGAAAAACAATAAAATTACATAGAATATTCATTGGAAATAATGAAGTTACAACCAAACTATTAAACGCAATGACCATAAACGAGGGTGGCTTAAAAACTTTCCGAGTTAACACAAGAAGATATATATATACATATAATAATATTGAAATACAAAAACCACAAGAAATTCCAATAACATTAATCTTTTTATTTTTCTATGTTCACATTGAGGAATTCAAATTATCCGATCGATCCGAATTTTGAATACATTTTCACTTTAGGCTTGACTAACAAAAAGAAAGAAAAAAAAAACTTAAGCGAAATAGTATTTAGCTTTGTACAATTTTAGCTTACGTAAATTAATGAAATGCAAACATAAATAGATTTCACTGTAGTAAAACTAAAGTTAGAAATTACACTTAGACATAGCTCAATCGATTAATCGATCGGTCAATCGACAATGACTACATAGTTGGAGGCGGCTTTTGAGGGATGCATTTTGGTCGGAACTGGCTGGGTGTAGCTAAAATTTGTGCTGGACTTATTGTTGTCAAGCGCACTGCCAATGATCATCTCGAGAGCACCTTTGATTTGGAGCAGCTGGCAGGTGAGCTGCACCTCCGATTTCATCGTCCGTTCGAGTCGCTCCAAGGCGTCGATCATGGGTTTGTTGTAGGCGTAGGCAGTTTTCTCAAATACATCCAACACAGCGTTTGCAGCATTCAAAAGCGGACGCATAAACCGCACCTCGCCGAGATGTTTGCAAAGGAAGTTGATAAACCTGATTATAGTTATATCTTTGCGATCCGTTAACGCAGCTTGCAGCGCACCTCGATGTTGCAGCTCCGTAATGACGGCCACAATGATCTCCGGGTGTTTACTAACATTTATCGGTGTGCAGACACAGTCGAGGGCCTTCTTATAGTTATATTTGCGCAGATGCTTATCGAATTTCTGCAGTTTGACACCTCTTCTTCTTTCAGATACCACTTGATCGACTGAAACACGCGACGGCGGACGTGCCTTCTGCATACGTTGCATACGTGCTTTGAAGTGACTGACCCTGATCTGTTTCAGGTGACTCGGTTTGCTTTCGACAATCATGCGCTTAATGGAGACAAGACCATCGACCATGCCGGCAACAACAGCCTGATCCTTGGCAGCAACGCCCAGGCTGACAACTGCATTTGGATAGGACAGAGTGTGGACAGTTTTGTAGGTGCTCACATCGTAGATCTTCACATGACGATCCAAACCGCCAGACAGTAGGCGTCGGCCATCGGAGCCGAGGCCCAGACAGGTGATTGTCTTGTGGTGCTGCGACATGGTCGTTAGCAGGCGACTGCCGCTAATCAAGTCCCAAACACGCACGTGTGTGCCACCGGCCGTGATGAATATCGAGCCATTAGGCAGAAACAGCATCGACTCCACTGGACAGCCATGATCCAGAGTCTTGGTTATGGTCTTCTCGGCGCGTGTGTCGTACAGATTGATTTTTCCATCGTAGCCGCCCGAGATGAACATATGAGATGCCTGCGGGTGCATTGCACCGGCTCGTATATAGTCGCTGTGTGCATCTTCGTATGTCTGCACCACTTTCTCGTTCGTCACATCCCAGAGCCGGACAGATTTGTCGTCCGCGAAGCTTGCCAGCTGGAGCTTGTCGGCGGTGAAGAAGGCGCGATGTACGGGCGCCTTGTGGCCCTTAAATAACCGCAATATGTTACGACTAGTCGTGTCGAAGATTTTAACGTGTCCTTCTTCGTCGCCGGCGGCCAGTAACCTACCATCCTGACGGAAATTGGCGCCGTAAGCGGTTTTTTGGAAACGTGACAGGTTCTTGACCACAAGCTTGGTCACCAGATTGTAGATTTGCACACGCACCGAACAGGTCAGCACAAAGTTACTCGGTTCACTGGGACTGAAGTCAATATAGTCTATCGTTGTATGCTCCTTCAGCAGTTCGGGTTTCTGTTCGAGGAAGTGTCTTATGTTTACTTTGATTATAGCTACAATAACGACAATACTTACCGCTAATCGATTCCAATAAATTGTATCGGGTGTGACCACCTGCGCCTTCTGTTGAAATCGTCGTATATTAAGTGGCTGGAAGTTAGTCATGTTTATTTTAATGTCTTCTTAGTTAATTAGCGTCAACGCGCGCGCACGTGGAAGGCAACAACATGTTGGGCATGCAAATTCCGATAATCTTATATCGATAATGATCATGGTCTGTAAAATGGTCACATTGTAATTTCATACGATCGCCAGCCGTTAAAAATACTGAATTTAAGTATTGTTTTCCCGGGTTTTAATACCTTAACTGAGATCGGTGAAGAAGGTACGTGACTTACGTGTAATCGATGTATTCGTGTCGCGAGGCATCGATACTATCAGAGCAACAACGATATTAATAACAACAATAAGCAGCGAAGCATATTTATTTACAAAACTACATATTTGTTTAACGTGTTCGGCTGGCGCTTTATGCGAATTGATGCCAAATACAGCACAACAACAAAAACAGAAGCAGCAGCAACAACGATAATAGCAAAAATGACAAGAATTATGCGTGATTGAATAAAAGTGTTGAACGCCGCAATGCTGATTCGTTAAAAACAAACAACAACAACAACAACAGCTGCAGTAGTAGCAGTGTCCAGCAAATAGATTCAATTTTAATTGAAATTTATTTATCAACGCCGAGGCTAAGGCCGTCGTTTCGAATGTGAACGATACATACATATACTGCCAAAGAAATGTCATAGTGAAGCTTCCAGTTAGTGCCGCAATTTCCCCTCTGATAGAATCTTTTAATTAACTCAACTCAAAGATGGGCTCGTGTCTGAATTGATGGACAAGAGGCGAAGCAGAAAAAACAAATAGAACGCATGAAATGTGGTAAATTTAAAACCATAAATATATAGATATTAATTGACAGCAATAAATGTGCCCAATACAATTGAATCGACGGAGGCAAGCGATCAATCGTCGACAGCAGCTGAAGAGGAACGGAACGGATCGTAGATCGAAACGCAAAAATGGAAGACGAAATGAATTTGGACTTGAACAATGAGAAGAAAGTGCTGTGCGAGAAGATCATCAGGGACATAAACGCTGTATTTCTCAAGGATGCCGATTTGTAAGCTAATTCAAAATGGAATTCACACTATATATATTTAATTGCAATCATGCAACCATTATATCCCTTCCAGAACCTCATTTGAGATCATACCCAAGGAAACGAACTGCAACAAGTCGCCCGTGGTGCACGTGGATCATAACTTGGGCTTGGAATCGTGGTGCGCTCAGCATGTGTATGATCATGCGCATCGCATCCTCATCGCCCATCGCAAGCAAACGATGCAACAACAACTGCGCGCACTGCAGCAGCAACAGCAGAGCGATTCGCTGGCCAAGTATTTGAATGTGGCCCTATTGATCAATCCAGATGTGACTACCTTTTGGCACATCCGCCGCCAGCTGGTGCAAAAGAATCGCCTAAGCATCAACAAGGAGCTGCAATTCTCAGCGCTTGTGCTGTCCATCAAGCCAAAGTCAAATGAGGCCTTTGCCTATCGGCGGTGGCTCTACTCTTTCCAAAGTGAGTTGCATCTCGCTTCTTCTTCTTCTTTACGTAAGGCACTTCGATATATATACATATATTGTTTTCTTTCAGGCGCCGATGCCATCGACTGGCCACATGAGATTAGCATTTGCGAACGTGCCGCCGATCGCTGTGCGAGCAATTATCATGCCTGGTCGCATCGTCAGTGGGTGCTGCAGAATGCCCCGCCCTGTTTGCTGCAGTCGGAGCTGATGCGAACGGAAAAGTTCATACGCAAGCATATAACCGACTACAGCAGCTATCATTATCGCCAGCTGCTGCTCAGTCGGGCGTACGAGCAGTGCTTCTACATGCCAGACGAATCGCAGCCACCGTGGAGCAGCTTGCGTGAGCTACTCGAACATTATGGGCTGGCAGTGGCAGCCCCAGCCAATGCTGATTGCGATGCAGCTGCAGAAGCATTGCTGCAGCTGTTGTTGCCTAATCTGAATCGCAACGGAGTCAGCGCTCAGCGACTTCGCTCCTTTCTCTATTGCTGCAATGTGGCTGCCAGCGATATGCGTTTGTGTGCCGAGCAGCGGCAGTTGTATGGAGTGCACGATTGCTTTGAGCTGCATCGACGCGCCTCGCTCAAGTTCATTGTGGAGCAGTGTCTACGCCTGCTGGCGGGCCTTGCCAACGGTCCCGGCTTTTATATGGCCCCCAACAGCGTGAGCCAAACGAACGAGCTGCGCAAATTTGATTGTGAATCGCATCCATTTCTCGCCGCAGTGCGTCGTGTCGAATTCCAATTGGGCGACAAGCACAAGCGTTGGTGTAAAATTCATCTCAATTTCCCCAATCAGGACTAACTGTAGATTCTGATTCAATTGTTCAATTGTTATTTGTCAAAATGTGCCGTATATGCAATGCACTCATGGAGGCTGTTTCGTTCTCTCAGCCAGAATCGAAAACAATTATGTAAACATTTATATAACATATATAGAAAAAAAAAAAATATATATATATATTTATATAGCTTATGTATAGAGACAAAGTAGTGCTCGTTATGTAGCGTCTACGAATGTGGACCACCTGAACCCTACCCTCCCTCAATAGAATATCTTGTCTACTTGTTAAGGGTCAGCTCAAAGCGAAACATTTATTAAATATCTGTATTCCAAACTGAACAACGTTTGCAATTTGTTAGATTTACCTATCGTATATATATTATTTTAAATGCATGCCAAACAAATACTATATCCAAATCTTTTTGTGCATGCAATAAAATAATTATGCTGCATTTCAAACTAAACTAACAAAGTTCAAGAATATACTCTCTCTTAGTTATATATCATTTATATACAAATATATATGTATATGTATATATATATGTATGAACTCAATGCTCTATTTAGATGTAATGCAAGCGTGTAATTTACACCAAATTTAATTTTGTAGTGCACAGTTGTTAGCCAATTTGCAATTAGTTTTAAATAAATGAAACCAAACATTTCTCAAAATAAAAGTGTTTCAATTAAGCTGAGCTCATTTTGGACTAAGAGGCGTGCTCTGAAGTCGCTTTTAAAAAAAAGTTGATTTGTTTATTTCTCCTTTTTTTGTAAATTTCATATTAATCAATTCTCTTCTATTTTTTATCTTTACCAACGAAAGAAAATAATACGTATTTTGTCATTAGCTCAACATTTAAATATTAAAAAAAAAAATAAAATAAAAAGAAGGAAATATATAAGCAGTACAAAAATAAATTTAATACATTTATAAAAAAATAAAAAAATAAAAATAAAATAAAACTGAAAAATAAATTAATAAAATCAAATTAAATTAATAATCATAACTGGAATGTCCAACTAAAAATACATACAATTTAATAATTTATTTATTTTTTAATGTTATTAAGCAAACAAAAAATGTACAAAATTTTATGTATATTTGCAGTAAAAATAATAATAAAATACAAAAAATTGTTTAATAAATATAAATAAATAAAAGAATAAAACATAGTCATAAAATAAAATACAAAAAATTGTTTAATAAATATAAATAAATAAAAGAATAAAACATAGTCATAAAACATATCAATAATTATATAATAATCTAATGATTAAATAAAATGCTATAAACGTAACAATAAATAATAGAAAATATTAATATGAAATACTAATGATTAATTTTCGATTCATATAATATAATATATAAAAGTATATATTATATTCTCAAATTAAACTTGATCTCTAGGTCATTTGGATTTGATTGGGGTAAAACCAAGAGTTGGGTCGAAATTTATATTTTTAACGGCCAAAAAGGTTTGTCAATGGCAATATCCTACTTAGCTGATTGGGTTTAAGCCATTAAGTATGTATGTATGTATGTTAAGGTTGGGATTTGTTAAAACGTGAATAAATGCTTGAATTGTACTATAAATAATTGGACTTGCATATCCTGATGCTGTAATAATGACTGTACTTAGCCCTGATAAGTTTCTTGATTTTAAGTGGAATCTAATTTGTTTGTTATTTTGGTCTGAAGCCGCAAGCACGCAGCTGCTTAACTTAGCCACAGGCTATTGAAGGACATGCAGAGGAGGGTTTGGCGATAGAGGGGGCGTGGGCGGTGGTGTTGGAGGCAGATGCTGGCAATGGGGGTTCGCATTTACATGGGCATGGCATTAACATCAATCAGTGCGCATGTCAGCTGCTAGCAAGGGCCATTTTCAACAATGGCGAGATGACAGCAGCCGCAGCAGCAGCAGCAGCAGCAACAGCAGAAGCAGCAGCAGAAGCAGAAGCAGAAGCAGCAGCAGTAGGTTTTGGCTTTGGCTTTTGGTTCAGTGCGCTATTAGAGGAGTTTGCGTGTGGCTGAGTGAGAGAGAGCCTTGTCAACAGCAAAGCAAAGCCAAAAACAGTGCCAACCGAGACAGACATAGCCAAAACGGGAACGGCCCTTCGATTAGGCACCTAAATAGTGTTCATTTTTCTTCTGTGCGTGCGGGTGTGTGTGTGCTTGTTTGTTTGTATTTATGCTATAAACAAATTAACAAGGTAAGCGTCTTGACCAGTGCAACAGTGTTTAAGCCTAATACAAATCAAAAACCAAAATCAAAATTCAAAGTCCCAGACAAAGACAACGGCAAAACAAATAAACATTGGACGCGAGCTTTTTATACGCATACATACATATGTACACATGCACAGCAATTTACGCATCTTATATGCTTACATATGAATGTGTGGGTGTGTATGTGTGTCCACCTATACATTTGTGTGTAAATATGCAGAGCAATGCGGACAGCGCTGTCTTGTCTGTCTCTCCCTCTATCTGTGTGTGTGTGTGCGCGCATGTTTTTGCATTTCTTAAATGTTACATTTTCTATTTTGCATTGCATATTTATGAACAGTCGCCGCCTTTCCGGTTAACGGGCAAGGCGTTGTGATGGGATGGGCGTGTAAATCGTTTAATTACACTTCAGCTGTAGCCTTGAAGGCTGCTCCATGTCCCCGAAGGTCGTCAATATTTAAATTGTGCTTGACAGCAGAAGCACCAGCTAAAATTAATGCATATTAATAGTGTTGTCAAATCATTCGACTTCTTAACTTTGATGCAATAACGGTACATATACTAGTATGCACAGCTTAACGCTCACACATGCATACATACATATATACACAAATACATGAACATACATAGTTAAACACACACGTAAGCCGAACTAAGCACACACAAGCTCGGCTATTCAGCTTTTTGCGTTCTGTCTGTTCCCGTGTGTGCATGTGTGCGTGTGAGTGTATCGAGTGGACACACCTGATGATTTGCGTGTATGTGCATGGCATTGGTCCACATGTAGCACAAATACCAAAAATACGTTCATATGCACATAAATAGCTGAATAATCTTGAACATTTTTCATTTGCTTCTAGACTCTTCAATACTAATCTGTATCTATGTATTTGTATCATCTCAACAGGCAAAAATATCGATAAATACACAGTAAATAGTGCATATCAAACGACAGCAGTTGAAGTAGCTTTTGCAATAACAGTTTGACAACGACTGTGCTGCTGCTGTTGGCAGCGAGCAGCGGACAATGAACTCGACAATGCAAAGCGCCCACTAATTCACAAACAAACACTAACACTCTCACACTCACTCTGGTGCTCTCGCACTCACACTCATACTCTTTTCGTATATATGCATTTGCATAACGGTTCGCAAAGTCAACAACGGCAGCAATGGCCACTGCGATGCTGCGTTTGAGCGCAAGGACAACGAAACATTTGACAATTGCGAATCAAGTGAGCTAAGAGCTAATTACTTACATTCCATATATTTACTTGAGGAAAATAACAAGTAAAAACATGTCCGCTCTACGGTTTCCGTTTCCGTTTCCGGCATGCACAGCAAACAACAAGCAGCAACAACAGCCAGAAGAGGACAAACTCAACAGTTGCCGCATCTTGCGTTTGTCGTAGTTTCGTGAACTGACACACACACACACATACACATAGTCCAATATTCATATACACACACAAAACAAATTTGCATTAAAGTTGTAAAGAGCACGAAAATTTTGCCTAAAGGGGAAGCAATTGAAAATTCAAAATGGGCAGTTTGCCGAATTTGCATGAGCTGGAGGAGGCGGAGCGAAAGAGGGAGAAACGTCGAGAATACGAATTGTTGTTGGAGCAGCGTGCAAGGGACACGAGTCGTGAGTGCGAACGCTTATCGGTATTTGCACAGCAGCGTAAGGTAAGTGCGATACATGATCGATCGTCAAGCTATCGATATATGGAAATCAATTGCCAATTGGATTACCTTCACGACAGTACACTTGTCCAATTGGATTAATGTTAATTGATTGGCCGGGCCTTGGCCATGATCATGAATTATATGCGATTTTTGATATTTTCCTTTTCAGCAATCCTCGTACAATGCTTATATTATGTCTGGCCTGGGCATTGGCGGCATCAGCGGCGGCGGCGGTTCGCTAAGTCTTGCCACAACGGCCAATGGCTATGGTAACGGACACATAGAGCTGGCTAATGGTATAACAAGTCCTACAGCTGCTGCAGCTGGAACAGCGACTACAGAGACAACAACATCAGCCGTAGAGACAACAACAACATCAGCAACATCAACAACTGCAACAGCAGCATCAGCAACAACAACAACAACAACAGCAACAGGAACAACGCTGAGCGGTTTTGCCATGCTGGGCTTGGCTAGCAGCCTGATGAACAGCAAGAAATATCCGCATTCCTATCATCAGCACATGCATCCGCACCAGCATTCGCACCCGCATCCCCACCCGCATCCGCATCCACATCCGCATCATCAGCATCGACATTCGCTGACCACGCGGCATCGCGTGCTGCGCACTCGGACACGCAGCTCGGGCGGTCCACAGAATGTGTGGGACGAGCAGCTAATGGAGGTGAGTGGGTGGCACTCTGGGTTTAGCTCCTTGGCTGGCTAACTGATTGACTGTGCAGCCTGCATACAGCGCATAGCAGAATCCCGGCTCCGGCGCTCGGGCAGGCACTTGTCATTTATTTATAGTCTTTGCAAATTGTGCTTCTGGCTCTTTGCCTTCACTTCACAGCATCAGCTTCGATTTGGCTCAGGCGGCTGCCTGGCAACGGGGTCAAATGTCAGGGCAGTGGAGAGCTGGATTTACGCCTCCACGAGCACAAATAAGTAATTAAACGCAAACAAAGACGCACGACACTGGCCACTGCGCATATCCCGGGCACAGACTTTAATTTGAATCAGCAAACGACCTTCGACTAACCCATACCCCGCCTCCTGCGCCCTACTCCTGCAATTCGTTTGAAAATCCAGTTCAGCTTGTTGCTCGCGGCCACAAACGGGCAAAAGTCAAGTGTCAAAAGCAAAATCTGTCGATTGCAATCGCCTCGCCTGTCAATGCGTCTCATTCGCTGCAGCCCTGCAGTGCAAGTTACTGTGATGGACTAGCTGATACCCTTTGATGTTTGTCAACTAATGATTCGCTTAGATTTACCTCAGTCTGTGGAGCCTGTATTTATATCCCGTATCCACTGCAAATGCAATATGGACTTTGTAAGGGGTATCTAATAGTCGTATACAGGGCATTTAAGTCAACTTTGGGGTGCACATAATTGAAAATTAAGGGTTAAGTAAGGGTATCTGTCTACTCGATCGCATTGAACATATAGAATAATGGGTATTTATTAGTCGGATACAGCCTATTTATCTTTATATACATATGTGCATAAGAATGTGCTCAGCTCTAATGGCAATGCTGATTAGTGGGTATCTTCCAGCCGGGCACTCTACCCATACCCATACATATACATACATCCATATACATATATTTATAGCTCTCTCTCTCTCCCTCTCTCTCTTTCTGCATTGACAGCACTTGACTGCCTATTCACCGTCACCGATCTCGACGCGTTCGCATCGCATCAATCCCGTCTCCTCGTACCAGGTGCAGGCAGCATTGGCGGCATCGCGACGTCGCGAATCGATCAACAGCTCGATTGGGGCCACCTCGATACGCCGCCTGATCACGCTGAACAATCGCAACTGCCGTCACAAGGTGCCCGCCCATGTGCGCCAGAGGGTGTGGCGGCAGTTCACCTGCCTGAGCATCGCCCACGGCCTGATGAGCGCCGTCCTGCTGCCGGTGATGGCCTTGCAGGGCTCCAGCGCCGTCTGGCACCATCGCGAGCAGTGGCTGCCCATCGGGCCGAACATTGGCTCCCTGCTGCTGGGCGCACTCTTCCTGGTCGCCGCCTGCATGAGTGTGCCGGGCATACGGCTAATCCGGAGATTCGGCTATACCCCGCTGCTGGCCGGGAACTGCTTGGCCGTGACCTTGTTCCTGCTGTCGCACCTGTATGCCTCCATCTATACGCTGCTGCCGGCATACTTGCTGCTGGGCTTCATGCTGAGCGCCGCCAACAGCTGCAAGGCGGCACTGATTGTCCACTATGGCGGCAAGCTGAGCTGCTCCCACGAGCAGGAGTGCGCGTCGGATGCGCTGCTGGAGGAGCACAAGATGTTCTGCAATCGGGATCAGAAGGTGCGCCGCCTGGCCCGCTGGCTGCGTGCTGCCCAGGATCTCGGCCTGATCCTGGGCGCCCTGATGGCCTCACTGCTGCTCGCCTGCAATGCGAACGACTGGAGCTGCTCCTCGGGCAGCGCCGAGCCAGCCGGCAACGGCAGCCTGCTGCCCGCCACCAATTGGCCACAGCCGGAGGACTTCTACAATCGGAACGAGCATGGCGAACGCATCTGTGGAGCCGACATGTGCCCGCTGCAGCTGGACCCCAGCTGGTTCGCGGCCAATGACACGGGCGCCATCTATGCCGGCTTCATTGAGAGCGGCTCCCGTGCTGGTGGCCAGTCGCTGCTCTGGCTCTACGTGGTGCTCTCGCTGCTGGCGCTGCTGCTGTCCCTGCTCCAGGGACGTCAGGTTCTGGTGGCCGCCAACAGGCCAGAGCGTTCGCTCAAGGATGTCACGGACACGCTGCTCTTTGCCGGACCGTTGGCCTACTTCGTGGGCACCGAACAGGGCTACATGCTGGGCGACTTTCTGCGCGCCTTTGTCTCCTGCTCCCTGGGAATCAACATGATACCGGGCGCCCTCATTGGCATGGGCATAATGCAGCTGATCGTCTCCTGCACGCTCAGCATGCTGCTCCGGCACACCAAGCGCATCGTGGTCATATGTGAGTAGCAATTGATGTGTGTGTGTGTGTTTGTGTACACAGCATGTTTAAGGCTGATCCTAATGATGCTTCAACTCAATCCTACAGTGGCTGGCTTCTTCTTTCATTCGTGCTTGCTGCTGGCGCTGTCCAGCTGGAAGCCGTCGAGCGACGATAGCGCCCTCTTCTATGTGATAGCCGCCTCGTGGGGCGCCTGCAATGGCATGTGGGAGACGCTGCTCCTCTCGCTGGTCACGCTCAATCATGTCCAGCACGATCATGTGACGGATGTGACGGCACCGCTGCAATCGATGCGTTTCCTCGGCCTGGCCATCACGTTTGCGGCGCACGGCTTCCTCTGCGAATCGGTGAAGATCATTGCGCTCGTCGTCCTGCTGGTGATCAGTGTGCCGCCCTATGCGATGCTCGAGATACGCCTGGAGGCGCAGCGGAAGGCGACGCTGATCAGCTTATGACGCAGCTACTTCAGCTAGTCCCGGAGCCGGGGCACTGTGGCACGCACGCACACCATGTAACCAGCATCGGAAGCGGCGTATCGCAGGCTGACTGACTGACTGATCGATACCGTCGATCAGCAGCTATAATGCCCCATCCAGAACGGAGCAAAGACATATTCGAGTTCGCTCAATCCAAACAGTATTCAGATTAGACACAGATAGAGTGGGAGCTGGAGAGAGAAGAGACAAGGAGGGGAGGTGGAGAGCTAGAGAAGCAGAGATAGAGAGAGAGAGAGGGAAAGTTTAGCAAATTTTGAACTCAGTCGCACTCTTAGTCCAAGTCCATACACTGTCTATATATCAATATATACACCTACATATACATATATATATATATACCCTATACACACACACACATATATATAATCTAATTGAAACATATACCAGTGCCAACAATGTTGTTCCAAATCTTTACCACGAAATTTGGACTAAGTAAGCCACGCGGTCCAGGGCCTAACGTATCGTAGTTGATCTATTTAGCATATTAGAAGCGTTCTTCTCTGTCTGTTTCCCATGGATAATACTTAGGCTTAGCTTCAAGAATGGTAATGGATATTTTTAAGTGACTATTTTGTGCCATACATACATACATATACATATATATTAACTGTATTCCTCGATGTATGTAAAACTACGCCTAAATCTAATCTAAAGCATGTTTCTTAACGAACGAAAAACCAAACTAGAATGAATCTAGAAATCATGTTCTGCATTTCGTTTTCGATTAGGGTTAATTTAATATGATTATAAAACTTCAGACAAACTTAGCTTTGTTCAGTTATTCCATAAAAGAGAAATAGATACAATTGAAGTTAGATCAGATTGTTTGAACTCAATTTACAAAATGTTTGCTCTTTACATTTTCAACAAGTTTTATTTTGCTTCTTTCAATGAAATCGAAAACGAATCATGGAACAGATTCGCAACTATTATTAGCTCTGAATTGCTGTGAACTGGATAGAAAATTTGTTAGCCTCTAGAATGTATTTGGATGTTTGAATCGTGTTGTCTCCATAATGTTCTTCTCGATGTACTTAAAAGATATATGTATAAATATAGCAATAGATATATACGATTGTCTATGTGGGATGAGATGTCGTCCAATCGGTCAATTGTCGAGGCGAGCCGAGAAGAGAAAGAAAAAGAAAGAGAGAGATAGAAAGAGAGAGAGATAGAAAGGGAGAGAGAGTTGGATGCTGAGCGAACTTTCCATTTATTACCATCTGTTTACCAAAACTATCCAATAAATAAACGAAAAGTATAAAACAAGTTATATAATATATGTACAATCGCTAGGATAGCACAGGTGAAATCCTAAGATCTAAGAACAATGTTAACATTTTATGCAGAAACAAAAGAGAAAAACAAAACTTTTTAGAAAACCAAAATGGAAAAATTATATAAATAAATAGATTTTTGTAATTGAGACTTTATATGGACAGCTAACGGATCAGGAATGTTTGTGGTTAAAGTATTCAAGATTGAACTCTATAGAATTTGATTCTTTTTTTTCTAGGCAACACCTAGATAATATACACAAGTTAAAGTAAATGAGAAAAAAATACACAGTGATAAATAAATTGAAAAGAACACTAATTAAACTAGAGTTAACCAAAGAATACCTTTAAAAAAATATATTTAAAAAATATCTAAAAATCAAATTTAAAAAAAAGGGAAAAAATGTTAAGCACATGCCAAATGTATAAGTTTAAACAATTTATGAATAAATAATGTGACAACTTATTTAAATGTGTACAAAAACAATAAAGAGTTTATCCACATTGATCTGCGCTCTAATTGGCTCTTCAATCGAACAGTGGGAGAGAAAAGTATAAGTCCGAATGATTTTATCTAGTCCATTTTAGAAAACAAAATAATAAATTCAAAATCTTAAACGTTTCATAAATAAAAAAATATATATATATTTTAATTACTAAATATATTCCATTGGGGTTTTTTTTGTACTATTTATTATTTTTATTTTTATTTATTTTTATTTTTTTGTTAACTTATATTTTGTTAGATTTGTTTTAAGTCTAACTTTGAATGGTATAATATATTAACTAGTTTTTGTAATATTTATTTATTTAACATAAAATCCCATTGGCCAGCTCTATTTGCCACAGGCTATAGCCATAGCAGGTCAACCGATTCGACGTGTTAACATATTTACGGCTGGCAGTGCGGCGCAACCACCAGAGGTCAACAAAAAGAGCTTAACTTGTTTACTTACAACGCCATTCATGACGTCGAAGCTTTTACTAAAGCTCAAACCAGTCAAACACCGAGAGACCGAACGAGGAAGAAGCAACAAATTATTGAGAGCGAAAGAGAGAGAGAGAGAGAGCGTGCAAGAGCGTGTACTTTCTGACAGTTAGTTTAATGCTTAGCTTCGTTTAGCCTCTCTTGCACTTTCCCACCCCCATTTTGTAATGCACACAATAAGCAACAAGTGCGAGCGAGCGAGTGAGTGAATTGGCGGCGAATATTTCAATTAAACATAGAATGCAAGCAATAACAGAGTGCGAGTGTGTGTGTGTGTGCATATGCGTGTGTTTGCTTTTCGTGTATTAGACATATATAAGCTTTTGCAGGGCTTTATCAATTCAACGGCGGGAATTTTGGCACAGTTGCTCGGTCAAATCGAAGTAGATCGGTAGCCTCAACGGTTTACAGTAACAACAACAACAACAACAGCTAAACAATGATGCCAATAAAAGCAGCTGTAAGCCCTGAGCAGGTGGATTCCAAGTTAAAGGAACTGTTGCAGTGGTTCGAAAACACCTCAACATTACCCGAAAAAAT